>NW_024081346.1:739177-997658 GCF_003009895.1 Hyaena hyaena
TTTGACAATAAACTATTTGAAAAAAAAAAAGAAGATGTGGTTTATCTATATGATGGAATACTACATGGCAATGAGAAAGAATGAAATCTGACCATGTGTAGGAACATGGATGACTTTGAGGGTGTTATGCTGAGCGAAATAAGTTAGGCAGAGAAGGACAAATACCATATGTTTGTACGTATAGGAGGATTAGGAGGAACCTAACGGAGGACCGTGGGGGAGATGAAGGGGGCAAATAGTGGGGGAGAGGGAGAGAGGCAAACCATGAGAGACTCTTGAATGCTGAGAACAAACTGAAGACTGATGGGTGTAGGAGGCGAGGGGGGTGATGGACATGGAGGAGGGCACCTGTGGGGATGAGCACTGGGTGTTATATGGAAACCAACTTGACAATAAACTATTTGTAAAGAAAAATTTTTTAATGTTTTTTATTTATTTCTGAGAGAGACAGACAGCGTGAGCAGGGGAGGGTCAGAGAGAGAGGGAGACACAGAATTTGAAACAGGCTCCAGGCCCTGAGCTAGCTGTCAGCACAGAGCCTGACGCGGGGCTCAAACCCATGAACCATGAGATCATGACCTGAGCCGAAGTTGGACGCTTAACCGACTGAGCCACCCAGGCGCCCCTAAAACTGGATTTTAAAGTCACAGATGGTGGGGCTCCTGGGTGGCTTGGTCCACCTCAGCTCACGTTATGATCTCACAGCTCGTGAGTTCAAGCTCTGCATCAGGCTTCGTACTGACAGCTCAGAGCTCAGAGCCTGGAGCCTGCTTCAGAGTATGTGTCTCCTCCTCTCTCTGCCCCTCCCCCGCTCATGCTCTGTCTCTGTGTCTTTCAAAAATAAATAAATGTTAAAAATGAATAAAGAAAAGACAAGAAATGACAAGAAAATGCACAGATGAGTCAAGGAGAAGTTTCAGGAGCCTGACAAAGCAAAAAATCTTTGAGAGCTCCCAACTAATACATTCACTTTCTTGAGAGAAGTAAAAAGTAATTTGCTGGGAGTGTGCAGGGAGTGAGAAAATACTTGAGTTTGTAAGCCACCAACCTCCAAGGATGTCCAATATTCTCCAGAAGTGCTTAATTGAAGCATGGTTGCAAAGGCAGTAAATGTGGTCAAATCAAACAAAGACGTTTCCTTTATAGGGATGACTGACAGGAACTTTAATGGGGAAACTGGCAAGTAAGGAGGTGAGTAGATACCACAACCAGTTTCATCTGACAAGAAATATTTCTGTTTTCAGCTGATAGCCGATTCACAGGGAGAGCTGTTAAGGGAGGATGTTCTGCATGTTAGTGCTTGCTCAGAAATGAGGTCAAGTTAAATGTCAGGGGCCGTTAGGGAGAAGAGAAGCCTTGTTTAAGTTTGGTCAAGCCAAGGCAGAGGGTAAAAAAGTTGGGCAATTGTGAACACTTGGTCCATGTGCAGAGCTGGGCTGATCTACAGTGCAAGGTTTTGCTGAGTGGGAGGAAAAAGAGGCAATGAGGATTAAGTATACTGGCAGAGGCGTGGATAAGTCAAATGCTCATGGTATCTAGGATGGATAGAGAAAGAAATGAAGCCAAGAGGAGGCTGATGAATAGGGAGAAGGGTCAACAATTGGACACCTTGATGTGGTTGAAAAATAGGTATGTAGTAATAATGGAGAGAGTAAACAAAAGACTAGGAGGCACTATTCTTCTGGCTTAATCATCCCAGGGCTAGTTGCCAGGCAACGAGGGACCACCACTTATGTCCAAAACCTAATGGGAATATTTAAAGTAGCTAATCTTAAAGTGTTCATCCTGCCCTGCCTCTTCCTCAGAAACTCCAACAAAGAGTTTGGCCTAAGCCTCCCCTGAGTCCTGTCTTCCAACTCCCAGCCACCGTGATGTGTTTCTCATGTGGCCCTGTGTGGTGTGCCATGCCTGCTATCTCTAGGACCTGTGAGTATAATAAACTGGTTTCCTGAGCCTCTCCTCTGTTTCCTCTGATGGCTGCACCTGACTAACCATCTTACAGAAGAATACAAAACACAGAGAAACAAAATAGTCACAATTCCCTGTGATCTCTTGGGATCTGACCACATGTTTATTTTAAGTCAGCTATTGGGAGATTTGGAGACTAAAAACTGTAAAGGGGCGTCTGGGTAGCTCAGCTGGTTAAACATTTGACTCTTGATTTCAGCTCAGGTCATGATCTCACGGTTATTGAGTTTAAGCCCAGCATTGGGCTCAGTGCTGACAGCATGGAGATTGCTTGGGATTCTCTCTCTCTCTGCCCCTCCCCTGCTCTCTCTCTCTGTCTCTCTCTCTCTCAAAATAAATAAATAAACTTAAAAATAATTTTTAAAGTAAAGATAAAGATACCAGCATGTGTCTGATATCCTCTCTGGTCTTCAGTAAAATGCAGTTGGAAAGAAATAGACTTTAGTCCAGTAGGAACATTGGAAAGCGGTATGGGGTCTAGAATTAGACTGCTTGGATCCAAATTCTAGATTTGCCACTGAAGTCAAGTTTCTGCATCTGTAAAATGGGTATTTAAAACAATTTTTTTAAGTTTATTTATTTTGAGAAAGAGAGCATGCCAGTGGGGAAGGGGTCTAGAGAGAAGCCCAAGCAGGCTCTGTGCTGTCAGTGTAGAGCTCAATGTGGGGCTTGAACTCACACACCATGAGATTATGACCTGAGCTGAAATGAAGAGTCAGATGCTTAACCGATTGAGCCACCATCCAGGTGCCCCAAAATGGGTATATTACTAACACCTACCTGTATTAGTTAGGGAATGGAAGCAGAGAGGCAAATGAGGAGGTTACTACAATAATTCATGGGAAAGAGGACAGCTGGTTTGAACCATGGAGAAAGCAGCAATAGATGTGAGGAGTATTAGAAGATCTGGACCCAGCTACTGTAACATAAAACACTAACATTTCAATGTTTGAATGAAATTAAAGCTTCTTTTTCTTTTGCATTCATGGCAGAAATCTCTGGTCATCCACAGTCCATCCATCTATCAGGGACCCTGATTTCTTCCATCTTGTGGTTCTACCATTTACTAGGGCCTTGAGAGTCCTCTGCATACAGGAAAGAGGAGGGGAAGAAAGCAAATCTGTTGGCCCCAAAGCAACACTTACCATTTCTGTTTATATCCCATTGGCAGGAATGGTTAATGGTCTCACTAAAATGCAAGTGGCTGAGCAGCCTTGGCTGGCAGTCCCTTCCTCGCCTCAGTTCTCTCCTATGGGAGGAGAAACATGCATTTTGATGGACAGTGAGTCATCTTATGAGGATTAAATGAGATAAATATATGCTTAAAAAATCTAGACATTTTCTAGATTCTCCCTAAGGGTTTGAAGGTGACACCCTGACCAGAGAAGTTTCCTAGTGCAATAGCACCAAATGAGGATTATCAGTACTGGCTATTTGGGGCTGTTAGCTCCCCACTCTGGGTCTCTTTCTCCTTTCCTCAAACTCGCCAGAACTGCCAACAACATTCCCTAGTTTTCAGCCCTTTCTCGGTACATGTTACTAGATAGGCAGGTTGACTGCCCCGAGAACATGAGCTCACAGGCCAAAGTAGCCGCATACCTGGGGAACATAAATTCCTTAAAAGAGAGACAACATGATGGAAAAACACACCATCTGGGGCAGAACTATATGGAACACAGAATTTTAAAGAATCAAGATAAATATTCTTAAGCAAATCAGGGAAGAGATCTGCAATATAAAACACAGAATAATATAAATTGAGGTAGTGCCTTGCCATTCCCCTCTGGTTTGCACTCTCCCCACATCCCTTCCACCCACTGATCCTTCCAATTCTCATCATTCCTGACCTATGGGCAAAGGCAGTGGTTCCTCTGGCCGTGCAGGAGTTCTGGAAGTTAGGTCTGCAAGTGCGGGAGTTTTCTTTGCTTGTTTCTTAAGAGCTCACAATAGGACTTCAACAAACAGCCAGATTTGGAAACCACTGGACCTTCCACACATTCTATTTTTTACCAGTTGTAGTAGCCTACTCCATCAGCTTCTGAATATCCTACACCAACTGCCACTTGGTGGCAGTTTTAGGTATTAAAAATGTAATAACTGAAATAAAGAACAAAATAGATGAGACAGTAGGATAGATACAGCACAGGAATTAGGGAGTTAAAAGATCAGCTTGAGAAGTTCTCCCAGAAAACAACCGGAAATGTATGAAGAAAAAAAAAATAAAATAAAAGCCATGAGACATAGAGGACAGAGGTAAAAGTGCCTACGGCCAGACCATAAGAGTTTCAGGAGAGAAAATAAAAATAGCAGCAAATACTTGAAGAGAGGATTATGATAATTTCCAAGAATTAAAAAAATTTTTTAAATCCTAGTTGAAAAAGATTACAGAGTGCAAAATAGAATAAAAACACAAATCTGGACATAAGAAAATCAAAGCAAGCTTCACCAAGATCAGATTATCTACAAAGGAACAGGCTCAGGTTAACATCAACTTTCTTTGTAGTAACCCTTGGATGCAAGAAGACTGTGGAGTAAAATATTGAAGAGAAAAAAATTATACCCAAGTTTATAGCCAAATTGGCAATCAATGAAGCCTTTATATAAAAAAAAATTAACTTCAGGGGCTGCCTGGGTGGCTCAGTTGGTTGAGTATCTGACTCTTGATTTCCGCTCAGGTCATGATCCCAGGGTCGTGGGATCAAGCTCCACATCGGGCTCTGTGCTGAGTATGGAGCCTGCCTGAGATTTTTTTTCTCTCTCCCTCTGTCCCTTTCCCCAACTTGTGCATGCTCTCTTTCTCTCAAATAAAAATATAATAATAGTAACTTCAGGCTGACAAGGCTTCACAAGTTGTCACAGAAAGTCTCACTTTGAAAATGGTTTTGAAAGGAGGATTAAAAATAAGAAAATAATGGGGCGCCTGGGTGGCTCAGTTGGTTAAGCGTCCGACTTCGGTCCAGGTCATGATCTCACAGTTCATGGGTTCGAGCCCCGGGTCGGGCTCTGTGCTGACACTAGCTCAGAGCCTGGAGCCTGTTTCAGAGTCTGTATCTCTCTCTTTCTCTGATCCTCCCCTGCTCACACTGTCTGTCTCTCTCAGAAATAAATAAAACATTAAAAAAATAATAATCCTGGAGAAGCTATAAGAGAAATGGGAAGAAAGGGGTCACCAAATACGTTGATATTTGGTTGTTGTTTCTTATTATTGTTGCATTAAAAGGCTAGGTAAAATAAAATAAAGAGAACATCCACTGGACAATATCAACATGGATGGAGGGGAAAAGGATGGGAAAAGCCCAAAGGGACATGAGCACATGCTAAAGTACTTGTCTTGTTAGAGAAACAATGTTGTTAATGGATTGCCTCTCAACTTCAAATTTACCCTTCAATATATGCTGTCCTATGGATGGAATTCCTTTATGCATCTCTCCTTTGCAGTGAGCATAACATTAAGCTTTCTCAGTGGAGGTCTCTGGAAGGACACTAAAGGGGGCTCTCTTGCTATTACCAGCTACTGTATAATGTGTCAGTAATACAGAAGTGAAGACATCCAAAAGAGCTCTGCCACTGCCAGCCACAAAGAACATGCGGTCTCTTGGTGACCTTGCAGCTTTGACCTGGTCTTCCTTCACTAATAGGGAAACAAGTGCTCCAACCTGTGGATCACATTCTGTGCTGTTGGCCTGCAGCCTGGAGGGTTCCCAGCAAGCTTCTGGTTCCTCTGCACACCCATGCCACTGGTTGCTGATCATCTGTGGACAGTATACTCCAGAGGGTTGGTTTCTACCTGCCCAGATATTGCAGACTAGCTCCGTCCTGGGAAAACCAGCAATTTTTTTTTTTTGCTACTCAGTGAGCTGAGCTATATACTTTTTCCAATAAGGTCTGAAGCCCAGCCTAGGAGAGAGTTTGTCCTCGTTTGGGTACTCTCTCTTAGCTCTAGGGTACTGTATAGATTTTCATTATATCTTATAATAGCTTTTGGGCCATTTTAAGGACTTTGGCTTTTACCCTGCATGAGATGGAAGCCATAGGTGGGTTCTGAGCAGAGGATTGATACAATCTAACTTACACTTAAAATAAAAACACTCTAGGGGTACCTGGGTGGTTCAGTGTGTTAAGCATCCAACTTTGGCTCAGGTCATGATCTCACGGTTCCTGAGTTTGAGTCCCATATCAAGCCCATATCAAGCTCCCATATGGAGTCTGCTTTGGATTTTGTGTCTCCCTCTCTCTCTGCCCCAACCCCCACTTACGCACTCTCTCTCTCAAATGAATAAATGCTAAAAAAATTTTAAATAAATTTAAAAAACCACTCTGATGGAGAATAAATTGTGGTAATGGAGTCAGAGGATAGGGGCAGGAAGGCAAGCAGGGATCTAGAGGATAGTGGGTTTGAACCAGGGAGAAGTCATAGAAGTGAGAAATATTGAGCAGATCTGGATCTGTTTAGGTGTAAAGCCATCAGGATTTGCTGACAGATTAGATATAAATGAGAGAGAGAGAGGAGTCAAGGATGACTCCAAGGTTTTTGGCTTGACCAGGTGGAAAGCTGGAGGCATCATCAAGTTAGTTGGGAGTTGATACTGGCAGGAAGATTAGAAATTCATGAGTTCAGTTTCCAACAAATTGAGATTAAGATGCCTATCAGACACTGAAGTGAAGACATCTAGTAGGCAACTGGATATAGGAGTCTGGAATTCAGGAAACCGGTTCAGACTGGAATTGTAAATTTGACATTCACTGGTATAGGGATGATACTTGAAGTCACAAGACTGGATAAGATGACCAAGGAAGTGAGTGTGAATAAGGAAGAGGACCAAGGACAGTAGCCTGAAGAGCTATGAAACAGACAAGGCGGGACTGACTACCGGAAAAACTACTTGGTTTTTCTACCAAGAACATAGGGGATCATAGAAACTAAGAAAGCCTATCAAGGAAGTAGTGAAGATGGGTTCTGTCAAGTGCTGCTAAGAAGTCAAGTAGAGTAAGAATTGAAAGTCAATCATTAGATTTATCAAAATGAAGATCATTGGTAACTGATCAGAGCAGTTTTCGTTGAGTGATGGGTGCAAAAAAGTCTGATTAGAGTGGATTCAAGAGAGAACGAGAGAAAAGAAATTGGAAGCATCAAATATCGATAATATATTCCAGGAATTTTTCTAGAAATGGAGCAGTTGAAGGCAAAGTTGAAACTCCCATAACTTGGAAGGATCGTACTGGCAACTGCAGCTTGCCAGACACGACAGCACCCTGGAAAGTCTAGTCTGCAGCCCTCGTGTGCCCTGAAGAGACGGAGAAAGGCATGGCTTCGGGAGCATCGCACCAGGGACGCCGGGGAACGTAGTCCCGCCTCCGCGGCCCAAATCGGGAGTGGAAGCCACTGGCCGCTCTGAGTGCAGCTCTGGGCCCCTCCCCGGGGGAACGAAGTCTCCCGCCTCAGGGGAGAGGCCGCACTACCCCGGCCTGGCCACTCTTTCACGCTGTTCTCTAAGTCCCTCACCTCGGAACTTCCGGGGAGCCTCGAGACCCGTTTCGAAAACAGGCAAAGAGCGCGTGCGCGACCAAGGCGAGCGGCTGTGGAGCTCCACCAAGTAGGCGGAGGGAGCTGCGCACGCTCCCGAGGTAGGAAGCGGGGTCCCGTGCGGAGCCATCCGAGATGGCGCCCGCGCTCGCCAGCGCACGCGCGTGCGCATCTGAATCCCGCGCGCGTCCTAGCTCCACCCGCGTGCCCCGCACGCATGCACGCGTATCAGATGAGTCGCGCGTGCTTTCCCGCCAAAATTTGGTAGTGGCGTTTACCAGCCCAAGCAAGGCGGAGGTGGGGCCAGTGCGGAGGCCTGTGCGGCAGGGAGCGATGGCTTCCGCTCAGGCAGCGTGACCGCTCCGGACCAACCCGCGCAGACATCGGTTTCCTCGAGGCATCTACACCGACGGCAAAGGAGAAGGTGGGAGACGGGGCAGCCCAGGTGATGTCTTTCAGGTTTGCCTTTCAGTGGCCGCCCTGCCCACCTAGTTGCCTCTGTGAAAGGCCAGAGAAACATTCAGGTACTGACTGCTCTGTTGCTTTTTATTCATAGGTGTTGCTTTGCGGCTTCTCTGGGCGTGATGTGGCTCCCGGCGCCCCTTGTACAGGGCGCAGGGGGACGGACCCTTTATCGGCACACAGAGCCAGCTGCGCATGCAGGCCGCTGATGCAGGGCTTCTGTCATAAAGGCCAGAGCCTCGCGCGTACATGCCCGCATGTCCGGTGACTGGCATCGCAGCCAAGGGCCTGCCTGGAGTGTGACTGTCTGGCCCTGCCACGACCTAGCCGTGTGGCTGCAGATGGGTATAAAAATACTTTTAAGGGGGGCTGCTACATTCGGCGCATAAAAATGCAGGTCCTCCAGTTTGAGTTTCAGTTAAAACACTGATGTTTTAAAGCATAAGTATGTCCCAAATATTGTTAACCTGAAATTCAAGTTTAACTGGGAATCAAATTCAAATTTAACTATTTTATTTGACAGCCCTGGGTTAAGGCATTATGGGAGAGGATGCAGCAACAGTCCCTTCCCAGCAGTTCCTGGCAGGTGTAAACAGGTCAAGCTCCTCCCACTGCACCCTCCCCCACTCCCAACACAGTACTGTGTCTAGTCATCTGATGTAATAAGTGAAATGGCTAGCGCACAGCCGCTCCTTCATCCCAATGCACTGGAGTGACCCCACTCCACACTAACGAAGGGCCAGATAACCCCTGAGTCCTGGCACTTAGCCATTCATGTGTGGATTTTCAGGTGCTTAGTAATGTTAGTGCTGTATCACTGGACGTGGGTGTGCAGGGGGTGGGTATTGAGGGAGTCTGAACCATTATGATGTTGGAGCCAGTGACGTTCTTACCATGGAAAACTGTGATGAGAGTCTGTCTCTTCTAGAATAGGGGCATGTTACCTTCTGTGGAAGATAACGTGTGTGAGCTAGGAGGGAATGAAGAGGGAATCAGGAAGCCTGTGTGATTTTGTATGATGTTAGTCATAGGTTTTTCAACTTGGAGGATGCATATTGAGTGACAGTGGTCCTACTGAGCTCATTAGGATATGTCGCTGTGGGTGAGATAAGACTTTGTTCAGTCTGAGAAGTCAGCACAAGAAAACATCGAAGTGGCAGAATCTAGGATTGTAAAGGTAAGTTTATTTGTGAAGTTTCTCTTTTTTGTCTGTCCTACCTCAGACTCAGCATGGCCCCTTCGCTTCTCACAGTAATAGCACCCTGAAGTTCTGTTGCACTTTTTCATTATAAAACTTTTTGGATTTCATTTTTTTCACTTTATTTTTTAAAGGCATGGCCTGGCGTATCTGGGTTGCTCAGTTGTTTGAGCATCTGACTTCAGCTCAGGTCATGGTCTCACAGTTCGTGGGTTTGAGCCCCACCTGGGGCTCTGTGCTGACAGCTCAGAGCCTGGAGCCTGTTTTAGATTCTGTGCCTCCGTCTCCCTCTGCCCCTCCCCAGCGCACACTTTGTTTCTTTCTCAAAAATAAACATCAAAAAAAATTTAGAGGCAATGGGGCACCTGAATGGCTCAGCTGCTTAAGCCACCAACTTCGGCTCAGGTCATGATCTCAGGGTTCCTGAGTTTGAGCCCCACACTGGGTTCTGTGCTGACAGCTCAGAGCCTGGAGCTGCTTCAGATTCTGTGTCTCCCTCTCTCTCTGCCCATGTCCCCCTTGAGCTCTGTCTGTTCTGTCTGTCTCTCTCTCAAAAATAAACATTTAAAAAAAAAAAATGAAAGGCTTTAGTAGAGGGGCGCCTGGGTGGCTCAGTCGGTTAAGCCACCAACCTTGGCTTAGGTCATGATCTCGGTTGGTGAATTCAAGCCCCACTTTGGGCTCTGTGCTGACAGCTCGGAGCCTGGAGCCTGCTTCAGATCCTGTGTGTCCCTCTCTCTCTCCTTTCCCCTGCTCTTGTTCTCTCTCTCTCAAAAATGAATAAACATTAAAAAATTTTTAATTAAAAATAAAAAAAATAAAGGCTGTAGTAGGAAAAAAGAGAAGAGCATTTCTTTCTGAGGCCAAGACGGGTTAAAGTGAAATGCCTCTCACTCCAAACTTGGTGGAAAGGAGTGTTAGCTCAGGTTTTGGCCAGAATTGTCAGGCATTTTCTATTTTCCCAGAACTCCTAGTCTTAAATTACCAGAGGAAGTTTTAGAGAGTCTTTGAGCTTGTGCTCTTTAACCCTCCTCTCTTGTCACATTAGCTTGGTGTAGCAGCCTGTTCTCTCTTTTCTGTATTTTCACTCTCTCTCCTTCATGGTTTCTTCCTCCTGACATTTAAACATGTTTAACTATCGCATTTAAAAAAATCTTCCCTCCAGGGGCCAATCTTTTGGTGTTCCCATGCATGCCCTTGAGAATTGTCTAGAGGATTCTGGAGGGTTTAAGCTTTACTTGTGGTGGAAATTGAAGTGAGGTAGTTAACTGTTGCTAGATGGAAGAAAAATGCTTGGAAATTGTTCAGCTAGAGATTGGAGTCCCCAATGTGGTCCTCCCAAGCACTCTGGGGCCAGCTTGGGAGCTGTTTGCCCTGGTCCTCAGCAAGATAAGTGCAGAAATTCAGAATAAGCATTTAGGAACTTGTATAGCAATTTGACAGAATAAGTTTATGTCTGTTGAACTTAATGAAAAATCTGGGGTTAAAAAAAAAAACACCTTCCCCACATACTTTTCTACCTTCCCCCTCTCTCTTGCTTTCTCCTCTTTCCCCTCTCTTCCGTTCAACCTGGAGCTTATGTAGGGCTCTTACTTTTCACCCACTCCTCAGCTCCTTCCTGGCTGACTTCAGGAATAACTGCTCTGCTGATATTGTTCCCATTAAGGACACTGGTACCGTTCGCCAGATCCACTCATCTTATTTGACCTGTTACAGATGATCTACCTTCATGAGAGTCTCCTCCTCAGGTTTCTGGAAGAACATCATATCTCTTTATAGTTGTTCTTCTAGTGTGTGCCCCCTTAATTATCTGCTTATCAAGTCTCCTTCTCATGAGGCATAGCCCCGTGTGGGCAAGCTACTCCAGATCCCCAGCTTCAGCTGTCCCTATAGATTGATAATTTCATGTATTTGTTTCCAACCCAGACCTTTTCCCTGATGTCCAGACCCAGGTATTTTAGTTGTCTTCCTTCAGATATTCTATAACCACCTTAACAAATCCAAAATCAAACTGATCTTTGTTCCTCCATACCCACTCCTACTCTTCTTTAGTCCATTTGAATATATCAAATTTCATTCAAACCATAGTCCAGAAACCCAGGAACCATTCTAGATTTCTCTTTTCCTGAGAAATAATAATCTGCATACCCAAATAATCTGCAATATCCATAAATCCTACCGCCCAAATATTTTTTATCCTAAACATATTATATTGTTCTTGTCATCTGCTTTTCCTTTCCCACTGCTCTAAATCAGAATACTTAATTATATTTCATCTCTACTATCACAGTAGCCTCTTGGCAGGTTGTCTTGACTGATCCCCAGTCCAGCTCCAGGCTGGACGAGTGTATATTCTAAAAGGTTAATCTGACATCACTCCCCTGTTAACACTGTTTTTCACTGTTTCTTTTTTTTTTTTAATTAAAAAAAATGTTTATTTTTGAGAGAGAGAGAGAGCATGTGCTCACGAGGGAGCATGAGCAAGGGGAACAGAGAGAGAGAGGGACAGAAGATCCAAAGCGGGATCTGTGCTGACAGCAGAGGGCCCGGTGTGGGGCTTGAACTCACAAACCGGGAGATCATGACCTGCCTGAGCCGAAGTTGGTCACTTAACTGACTGAGCCACCCAGGTGCCCCTGGTTTTCAGTGTTTCAATATGAAAATTGAACTCCTTAGTATGACAGTTATAGTAACTCCTACCTGTCTAGCCATTTTTCTTCTCTTGCCTTCTTGAACATCGTGCTGTAAGAATAGTTAACTCCTAGGTAGTTTCTGGCACAAATCAGACATTTAAGGGTCTGTGCCATCCTCTCCTCCTGGAATGTCTGAGGAAGCCTTATCTGCCTGACAACCTCCTCATGCCACTTCTGTGTTAAGTGCCTTCTGTGGTGCCTCATGCACCTTCAGGTGCTCCGTTATAGCAGTTACCAAATTTTAACAATTTGAAGTTCCTTGAAGACAGTGTCTACTTTTGAACTTAGGATCCCCAGTCAGTAGCAAAATACTGTAAAGCAAAATGTCATAAAGTAGAATCTCAACAAATATTTGTTGGTTGTTTGAGAATTAGCAGTTTTGAAACGACAAACCAGGCTCACATTTGAGCTCAGCTAACGAGATACTGTTTCACCTTGGACACCCTTAATCTAAGTTCTGTGAGCTCCACTGACTCTAGGAAGGTTGCGTAGCTCAGTAGTCCAAGGAGTTCAAGGGGTACATACGACTGTCATGTGTCCTGCGTTGAAATCCTGGCTTTGTCTCTTACTAGCTGTGTGACTATAGGTAGACTAATTAAGTTCTTTTGCAAAATGGGAATAAAGCTAGCTACTACTTCAGAAGGTTGCTGGTATTAAATGACATAATACACAGAAAGTATTTGTGCATAAATAAATTTTCCAAAACAATGTTAGTCCCTGAATTAATTCTCTATTGATGCTATAACAAATTACCATAATTACCATTCCCTCCTCAAATTTCTCTCCATAATTTCTTATTTCCAATTCTTTTGTCATAATTGCCACTGATTTCAGCTGTTTTTCTCAGCCCTTACAAGTAATTTGTTATTTACCAATTATACTTATCTCTTGGTTTTGCTGAAGTTGAGTTTGCAAAGATCTTTTGATTCTCCTTATTGATTTTAGATGATTTTCAGAACAGAAGCCCATGGTAAATAATGATACCTTAATGTTTCTATGTTTTTACATTTATTTATTTATTTATTTATTAACATTTATTAATTTTTGAGAGATAGGGAGAGACAGAGCACAAGTGGGGGCAGGGGCAGAGAGAGAGGGAGACACAGAATTCAAAGCAGATTCTGGACTCTGAGCTGTCAGCAAAGAACCTGATGCAGGGCTTGAACCCATGAATTGTGAGATCATGACCTGAGCTGAAGTTGGACGCTTAACTCACTGAGCCACCCAAGTGGTCCTCTATGTTTTTACATTTTAGATTTGTCCCTTATTAACAGAATGCAACTATACTTTATTCATTTAAAAAATCTAATCTGAAAATTTGTCTTCAAATGGGTTTAGTCTGTATTTGTTCTATAATGACATATTTAGACTTGTTTCTGTCACTCTGCTTCTATTTGTCATACCTCTTTTTTCCTTGTGATGTTTCTATATTTCTTTCATTTGATCAATATGTATTTCTTTTCTTTCTGATCCCCTTCCTCCACTGGTTGAATCTTACATTCTATTTGTTTCTTTCTTTTTGGTAGTTTTCTTAGTATTTTTTTTTTTAATTTTAAGATCTACGTGGCTTTATTAAGCAATTCATGAATCCAGCATCATCCCTTCTAGCAAGTAGAGGGAAGCTGGCTTCCTTAGCATTTAAAACAAAAATGTTTATTTATTTTTGAGAGAGAGAGAGAGTATAAGCAGGGAGGAGCAGAGAGAGAGGGGGACAGAAGACCAGAAGCAGGCTCTGTGCTAACAGCAGACAGCCCAACATGGGGCTTGAACTCACGAATCATGGGATCATGACCTGAGCTGAAGTCAGACGTTCAGCTGACTGAGCCACTCAGCCACCCCTGCTCAGGCGTGAGATCAGGTTTGTGGGTTCGAGCCCTGCATCAGGCTCTGTGCTGACAGCCAGCTCGGAGCCGGGAGCCTGTTTCAGATTCTATGTCTCCCTCTCTCTCTGACCCTCCCCTGCTCATGCTCTCTCTCTCTCTCAGAAATAAATAAAAACATTACAAATTTTTAAAAAAGCCCACAAGATATTAGATGTAACTCTCAGTGTTCCAGGAATTTCCTTAGAGAACGATAGATATCAGATAAATCATACAGAACATGCTAAGATTGTGAAGGAGATTTTTGTGACCCTTAGCTTATTGCCCTCTCAGGTCGAGATTTTACATGATGATTTCTTTAGAGAGAATGGTTGGTGTGCTTTGTGGTATTTCTTCTTCCCCTTGCTTCTCTTCCTTGTGAGTCCAAGTGAGGTATATGTCGGAGAATCACTTGGAGAACTCCATGAGTATCGCCTGGAATTCGGAGGTATGTAGGTTCCTGAATCATGCTTGGAAAAAAGTTTAAAGGTGTATCAGCTTTCAGAGAGCAGGTCATAAGCCAGGTGTGTTGATGGAAGTGTATCTGTTTCCAAGGTAATGGAGGGGTCTCAGTTCCAGCTCTCTGTGTCCTATGAGCCCAAGTCCTATGTCCTCTCTCAGCCAGGGTAACACTACCCTAGCTCCTAGCCAGTATAGTCATTTTGGGGTTCTGATAACTATACCTCCTCAGAACTGTCACAGGGGCAGCTTTGCACTTACTGCTTTCTCTGCCTCTTCATTTCTAGCTCTTAGAATTCAGTCTCTTGTTATCTACAATTTCTAGAAGTTCCTAAGTGGGAGACTTTCAGGTTATTTTAGCTGACATCTGGCCAGAACCTGACATCTGTCTTAACTTGTTCAGTATCTGCCTTCCATATTAGGTAATAAACTCAGATAATCGTTCTTGTTCACTGCTTTATCTCCAACTCTAGGTACGGAGGCCTGGTATATAATGAACATCGAGTAAATATTTGTTAAACATGTGAGTGACTCACGTATGTGAAGGTTTCAGTAGTAAAGAAGGATAGAATTAAGTTTAAAAATTATGCTTACAAAAATGAGCATCCCAATGAAGAGAGTTAAGGAAGGTGGGGCTCCTGGCTAGCTCAAGTCCATGGAGCATGCAACTCTTGATCTCAAGGTTGTTGGAGCCCCATGCTGGGTGCAGAGGGTACTTAAAAAAAAAATCAAAAAAGAAAGGGTGGGGCACCTGGGTGGCTTAGTCGGTTAAGCGTCACACTTCAGCTTAGGTCATGATCTCACAGTTTGTGGTTTCAAGCCCTGCGTCAGGCTCTGTGCTGCCTGCTCGGAGCCTCGAGCCTGCTTCAGATTCTGTGTCTCCCTTTCTCTCTGCCCCTCCTCCCTCATGCTCTGTCTCTCTCTCAAAAATAACCATTAAAAATTTTATTTCTAAAAAGGAAGGGCTGCCAAGCCAGGCTGCTGTATTCTTTCAGCTGTGCTGCAATGATTCACCTAAGCTTACTTGACAGCTTTCTTTTGCCACATTTTTTCCATTTCTAGATTTCCTAAAACTCCCTCTCCACTCCTATCTTTTAAAAATCAATTTTATTAGGTATAATTTACATGTAATAAAGTGGACCCGTTTTGAGTGTATGTTTCGATGACTTGTGACAAATTTGTGTACCCATATAACCACTGAGATATAGAAGCCAAGATATAGAAGATTCCATTCACTTCTACAAAAAAGTCCCCTATTACTCTTTCTCAGGAATTGCCCAGTCTCTCAGACCCAGGTCAGACCCACTGATCTGCTCTGTCCCTATAGGTTAGACTACTCTTTTCTAGAATTTCACATAAATGGAATCATACAGTAGGTGCTCTTTGGTGTCTGGCTTCCCATCACTAATTTTGAGATTCATGTATGTTGTTGCAAGTGTCAGTAGTTCATTGTCACTCTGATCTTTCTGAAATAAGAGAGGTTCTTCTATCCCTAATGATTTTGCTTCTCCCCTTCTCTAACTTTCCCTGTTGCTCTTCCCTCTCTCAACTCCCTTAATTTCCAGTCTCACATCAGATGTTGTGATTAAGTCGGTTTATGTTCCACAGGTTCCGTGAGCCATGATGTCTGTAAAATGCTGGCGCGTGGCAGAAATGGCACCATCACCCAGACTTATTCCTGAGTGGAAGGACTTGAGCCTCCTCATAAATAATGTCCTGAAGGATCTAAAGGTGACGTGTATGAGAGATCTGCTCATGGTGGGCTTGGACTAATCACCCCTGCCAGAGCAGCCTATGTCCTGGGAAGCCTGTGAGCAGCTTTGGAGGAGACCTTCCATGCCCCTAAACAACTCCTCCTTCTAAACTAAGGTGATAACAGTTAAAACACATTCTGCTGTCAAAAACAAAAAACAAAAAACCAGAAAGTGAATTCACATATGGATTAAACAAGCAGGAGATACCTTTGTCTTTATGTGTTGTCAAGCACCCATGTTCTGTTTCTTTCTTTTCGCCATCCTTATTATTTTGGCTTATCATCTTAAGGTTACCAGATAGGTCCTGTACTTCCAGGTATCAGCTTTAAAATGCAAGTAGGTAGGGGCGCCTGGGTGGCTTAGTTAGTTAAGCGTCCGACTTTCGCTTAGGTCATGATCTCGCGGTTCGTGGGTTCGAGCCCCGCGTCAGGCCCTGTGCTGACTGCCAGCTCAGAGCCTGGAGGCTGTTTCAGTCTGTGACTCCCTCTCTCTCTGACCCTCCCCTGCTCACGCTGTCTCTCTATCTTAGAAATAAATAAAACATTAAAAAAAATTTTTTTTAAAAGAAAATACAGAGCTGTGCCAGCCTTTGAGTGCCACGGTGCCACTCTATATTGCCAGAATTTCTGGGGCCGTGATCACCCTAAACAAGATCTGAGTTTTACTGGGACAGAAGGAGGGGGATTGATACACAGTAGGCAACAGTACTTCCAGGCACAGATACATCACTTAGGTTTAAGATAGACGTTTAGAGTCTTCCTGAGAAAACCCTTGATACTGTTGAGTGAGTAAGTGAATTGTTTGTACCTAAAGTCTGGAAAGGAGGAGAGGAATGGTAATTAACTAATGGAGTAAGAGGTATGTAAAGGAGCCTTCTGATTCATTGAAGAGGGGTGAGAGATTGAGAGCTCAGATACCAGCATCCCTGCTCTCAACTCTGCTGCTCTCACTGAACCAGCAATGACACTGGAAGGTCTCCCAAGCATTCTGTGTTCTCCCAGAACACACAAAGATCTGAATACAACAAATATAAAGAGAGTTTCTAAGTTGCAGATAACGGCCTCAGTATAGTCTCAAGTCCTTTGTGGATTCAGAGAAACTTGGGGAGTTAGATTCATGAAGTAGTGTTCAAGAGGCCAGATAGCACAAGTGTCTGCTGGGAAAAGGGACCTCAGAAATAGATTTTATGAGCCTCAGTTTTGGCTGATCGCTACAAGGAGTTCATGTATTTATGTCCTAGATGTAAACTCTGCCACTGGAAGATAGTTTATGTTGGACATATTCTACTATGTAACATGTTAAAAGGCATATATTGCCCTTCATACAACACACACACATACACACACACCCCTACTGGGTCAGAATACAGAATATTAGAGCTGTATTCCATGTTGTGAATAGCACATGTTTTCCTTGGATGTACATAGGACTAGTGAAAGAGCATGCCAAAGTGTCCAGCTCTGATGCCCACGTGATGGGCATTCTAAGTCTGTGAAGTACAAGTTTCTCATAGGCAGTGTGTCATAAGTGTGGCAGTGACAGGAGTGGTTCTTTGGGTATAGGCAGGAATTTTGAAGAATTGTTCCAACTGAGGTAGAGATACTTGCCAAGGTTGGATTGTTTTGTCATACTCATGAAGGATTGTATTCCTTTCTTTGGAAGTGCTTGTTTGCTTTGTACAGACTTTTGTTAGTTGTTTATATAATGTCTGCTTCCCCCACTGGACTTTCATCTCCTGAAAGCTAAGGCCATGTCTCTCTTGCTCAGCATCATATCCCCAGTGTCTGTCCTAGAACATACCACTGTTTCTCAAGTGTTCCTCACCTGAACCATGGAAAACAGATTTGAGGGGCTATTTTCTCATTTCTCTTAAGGATGGTACATAACTAGTAGCATTCTAGATGCATAAGGGAGAAATTAATGCCTAATGTAGAATGGATATGTTAGGATATTAGGGCTTATTTCTTACAGAAACTTGGTTGAGAAAGGCTGAGAGGTACTTTGAATTAAGATGTGGGTGAAGGTGAGGGAGGTGTGACTCGCCCAAACAGTGCTTTCCAGTGGAATGGTGAATGAATGTTGGTTAATGAAAAAACAACAAATGTCCGCTAACCCTCAATAAATATTTATTAAATGAATGAATGAGTGGGGACTCAGGCCTGTTAGCTCATGCTGCTCTTCTCTTTGACTCAGGCTGCTGAGAAACCAAAGAATCAGGTGATTGTACTGAGTGACTGGCCTGAGACTCTGTACAAGACTCTGCACCATCCCCAGAGCAAGCCTTTCATCTGTTTCTACTCCATCGACATCAACTATTTTGTCTCCTTAAACTGGGTAGAACCAGATTCAAAGCAAATACAGGTAAAGCTACCTCCTTTTTTTTTCCTCTCCTTCTTTAATTTTTTTTTTAATGTTTTTATTTATTTCTAGGAGAGAGAGAGAGACAGCGTGAGCAGGGGAGGGTCAGAGAGAGAGGGAGACACAGACTGAAACAGGTTCCGGGCTCTGAGCTGGCAGTCAGCACAGAGCCCGATGCGGGGCTCGAACCCACGACCTGCGAGATCATGACCTAAGCGAAAGTCAGACGCTTAACCGACTAAGCCACCCAGGCGCCCCTCCTCTCCTTCTTAACCCACTTTACATTCATCATACCTCAACTGTCCTCATCTCAGAATGATGAGGGGGATTCTGAGTTAGCTCATTTTAATATCTTTCTCCATATCCCAATCAGACCTGGATGCAGTGATCCTTTTTCACCTCTAGTTTCAGGTTCAGAGAATTCATATTGCTTAGAAACCAGACTGAAGACCAAGGAAAGAGCCTTAAGCATCGTGTTTCTATCCCAAACCCAGATCCCAGTACCAGGAAATCCCAAAGTCACACTCTTCTGTCTTTCTTTAGTGTTACAAGAGGGAACAGTGATCTAAACATTCAATCCTTCCTACCCCTCACTTTGGGAGATTATCTGTCTCCATATCTGGCTTTCATCTCTCATACTTTTCTAGGCAGTGCTTTGGATCCAGAAGAAAGATACAGAAGCAGGAGGAAAAATGGAGAAGATGAAGTTTCGTGTGATGGATCAAGTGCCACCCATTGAAGTAATGGTCCACACGGGTTCCTACCACATGTTAGTTGCTTACTGTGGTGACATGCACCTGTGGCTCTTTGGAGATCACCATCGAGCATTCACATCCCTGGGCACAGTGCCCTGTCATTTCTCCATCAGCTGCCTCTGCTACGACCCAGAAACGGAGGTGCTGCTCTCTGGTACCTTGGGGGCTGTGGTTACCTGGCTTATCTTACCAAATGGCAGGGACCTCCGGATGGCACAAACAGTGCCCATGTCTGGTCATGAGCTCGTACAGGGCCTTTCCCTGAATGGCCCCCAGGGCTCTCTCCTGGCCCTTTGTGAGAATAAGGTAAGGGTCTTCACCCACCAGGGTCAGGGCCAGCTGAAAGAGATAAGAAAGTTCACTCCCACAGGCAGCAGCTCTTCCGTCACCTGCTCCTTCACTTGTGTCTCTCAGGGCTATTTCTATGCTGGAAACAAGGATGGAGAGATCCATGCTTGGGGTCTTGACCGGGGTAACTTCCTCCACAGCTTCCAGGCCCATTCCTCATCAGTTATATGTGTTCACAGCCGGCCAGAGATCCACACCTTACTGACAGCAGGCCGAGAAGGCACAGTAAGGGAATGGAACCTTGCTGTTGGGAACTTGCTGCGGCAGCTGGATATCGGTGAGGGTCTGCGGCAACTGCAGTTTATTGATAACACCACGTTTTTCTGCCAGACCACCCACACTTTCTCCCTGCACCACCTGCCTTGTTTTTATAGCCTCTTCAATGTCTGCGGTTCTGCTCCTGAGCAGGTGCGCCGGGTCTGCTGTGGCCGAAACTGGACTCGGATCCTGTGTGCCACCAAGGATGGTTTGTTGCGCTTCCTGTCTCCAGTGACAGGAGATCTCCTGGTTCTCACCTGGCCTTTACTTGTCATGGATAAGGCCGTGGCTTGGGCCTACGACCCAGACAAAGAGGAGCTCTTTGTGGCAACAGGTGGCGCAGAGGTCCTGGTGTTTGATGCGATGCGCTCACCTTGCACAGCCAAGTATGTGGTGTGCACTTCAGTAAACTCTGGGGACAGAGTAAACTGCCTGGCCTACGCGCAGTCCCATTTGGGTATGGGCCTAGTGGGACTGATGTTCTGTGGGCATGGCAGTGGCATGGTGAGAATCCTCTCCCACTATAGTCATGCCCGAATAGAGAAGCCTATTCATTCTGGGGCAGTTTTGGCCCTGTCTACCCTGGAAGGGCCCCAGGAAAACTCCTTGCTCTGTTCCTATGGCATGGATAATACTGTGTACCTGACAGAAGCTCTGCTGCAGAAGAACAGGGTAACCCTACAGTCCATAAGCAAAATTCTCTGTGGTTGTCCCCTACAGCACGTGGTACTCTTGCCTGGTTCCGTGGGTGCCATCACTGACAACCACTGCTGGCGTCTCTGGCACTACCAAGATTTTCTGAAATCTTCAGAATCAAAACGAAGCTCTATGTTTAAAGAGACAAAATGCCTGCACCAGTGTGCCATCACTTCATTTGATGTTTGCTCTTCCCTGAAACTTTTTGTCACAGGGGGCATTGATGGCTCAGTCCGGATCTGGGACTTCCACGGTAGACTCATAACTGAGTTGGACTCAGCGTTGCATTTTGGCCCACTCTGCTTTGCCAATAATCGGGGAGACCTGCTTTTAACTTTCAACCAGAGTCTTTACCTGGTATCCTGCTTAAAACTGCTCCCTCCTGCTAAGCTGATTCACCTAGCTATCCTAAACAATGCGGATGAAATAGAAGAAAACCCTAAACTCTTTCTGCCTAGCTTCTTCTTTTCTTTTGAAGTAGTACTTGTACCCAAATTCGTCTACCTTGGACAAGGGCTACAGGAATTACAGGGGCTAGAGGCCCTTGTTAACAAACGGATTATTGCCTTTGACAATACTGTGCCCCATGTTGTAGAGGAAGAGAGGCATATGTCTACTCTGATTCAAGTGAAACCCAAATTACGTTTTTTGGAGGATAAGGATATTGCTTTTTCTACTCCTGACCTCAAGCATAATCGTCCCCCCCATGTAGTTCCTGCTCAGTTATGGCTGGCTGGCTGGGATGGGTTGAACCCCTACCATAAACTGCATGGCTTCTTTGGTAAAGGGCAGCAATGGCCCTTTGCTCCTGATGGCTACATCCCCAACTCAGTTATCCGTGCCTGCCTTTGGCCTAACGGTACCCCAGTCTTCTTACGCCATGATCTGTCCCCATCCTACCTTGATACAGACTGGGACATGACTGAACCCATCAGATACCAGACACTGTCACCTATGCCTCCATTAGAAGAGAATATCTCAAACAGAGAGAGGGATAAATCCAAGTGGTGGAAACGAACTTTCTATGATGTTCCAATAAGCTTGGTAAACCGAAATTGGGCAGGAAGAAAACTTGATGAAAGACTACTAAATAATCTAATCGAAGCAATCCTTAGCCTCACAATTTACTGTTCTGTAGACCAGTACAAGACATATATTAGTGCCCTGGCACAAATTTTTGCCACTTATCAAGTATCTCCAAGGTTGTGCTCTGAGACTGTCAGTCGCCTGCTAGAAGATACACTCCATTCCAATTCATGCATCCGTGAGCTAGCTTGGGAGGGGCTAGATAGGCTAGACATCATGAGCCATCTCTTTGCTGTTCCACTGAGTCTGGGATTGATGGACAGTGATGAAAATGTGCGAGCTAAGGCTTTATACCTTATGATAAGAGTCATAGGCATCCAAAGTAAGAGCATGCTGGTAGGCCTGCTGAAGAAACAAACCCTCCAAAAAATGCAGTAAGTTGTATAGTGGATTTCCCCCTTCTGTTTCTTCTAGCTCCTAACCTCCAGAATCTGATTGCTTATTCTCCTTTTCTACAACATTTTCTATTCTTTTCCTCCCACCATATTCTTTGTTTCTATGTGCTTTTCTCCCTAGTGCCTACCCTTCTTCTGACCATTGATTAGCCTGCCCTTCCATCACTTCTTCATGTCCTTAAGATTCCTTAAGACTCAAGTCCACAAACCTTCCCACCAAAAAAGCATCTTGTATCTACCTGATGAACTCAATTCTTTGCTATCTTTGATTCTTTATTCTTTACCAACCCTTTACTTCAGACTACTCTGTACTAAATGGCCACTTTATCCCTGCCTCTTCAAATGTAATTTCTCCTTCTTCTCCTCTCTCCCTTCCTTCCCTCCTCTTCCTCCTTCAAATCTTGTTTTATCAGTGGCTTGGTATCATCCTTCTTTCCTCTTGACTTTTGTAGGCAGGAGTTTATTGGAGAAGCCTCTCTGCACCAGCTGCTGGGGATCCAAGCTAAAGACATCCAAAACCTGCTTACACAGGTGGAGCAGCAGCTAAATGAAAACCTGACCTTGTCACATAGAGACCAACAACCTCCTTTTTCTTTAGACATATCAATGGCTGGTGTACCTGAGACCCTTGTCAAACGAAGATTCACACCTGAAGAGATCTTCAAACGAAAGAAAAGAATGACATATATTCAAGAAAAGAGAGAACGTCTTAGTACGTATGGGGTAATATACAGGGTATATTTGGGGCCCGCCTCAGGGTACCAAAAGACAGGGTCAGTAAGGCCAAGATATCTAAAATGGGAGTCCCTGGGTGGTTCATTCGGTTGAGCATCTGACTTTGGCTCAGGTCATGATCTCATAGTTTGTGAGTTCAAGCCCTGCGTCTGTTAGCTGTTAGCTGTTAGCACAGCGCCCACTCCAGATCCTTTGTCTCCCTCTCTCTCTCAAAAATAAATATTAAAAAAAGATGTCTAATATGATACCAGTGGGAACATAATTATGTAAAGAAATTCTTTTCCGGGGCGCCTGGGTGGCTTAGTTGGTTAAGAGTCCGACTTTCGCTTAGGTCATGATCTCGCGGTTCATGGGTTCGAGCCCCGTGTCGGGCTCTGTGCTGACTGCCAGCTCGGAGCCTGGAGCCTGTTTCAGAGTCTGTGACTCCCTCTCTCTCTGATCCTCCCCGGCTCACGCTGTCTCTCTCTCTCTCCTAGAAATAAAAAAAAAATTCTTTTCCATAGAAAGTAACCTTCCTGGGAAAGAAACATATACTACAACAAACAGCAAGATCTTATTTCTTTAGGATATGGAAGCTGGGATAAAATGGCAAGCATTTCTGTGCCATAAAGCTTCAGTCCTCTTTGCCTTTGTACTTCTTATGGCAGTTCATTAATTGTATGTTACAAAGGATGTCACTCAGGGCTTCTGTTTTTTTCTTAACTATATTCCTCAATATCTCTGCAGTTAAAAAGAACCTGAGAGTTTCCAGAAAGAAGAGAGAGACAGAACTTATAAAATTTAGCTCTGTGTTGGTGCCTTCAGAGCATGAAGGTGAACAGAGGGAGGCCAAGAAGTCAGAGCTAATTGACAAAGAGAATGTTGCCTTAGAGCCAGAACTGCCACTAAGTACTTTCAGCCCAGCCAAATCTCAAGAGGAAGCTGAATCAAAGGAGGTCCTGATGGAGGCCACAGAAGCCACAGAGGCCACAGAAGAAGGAAGAAGTCACATGACAGTTACAGAGGCAGTGGAAGCCACACAGGTTATGAAAGCCATAGATCAACGTGGCATGAAAGATTATGGAGAGATATTCCCTAAGCTGCAAAGACAAGAACTCAAGAAAAGACTCTGGAAAAGGGCAGTGGGAAAAAGCCATAAAAAAGTAGCTGCGAAGGTGAAAGAGAAAGATTTGAAGGTGAAACAGAAAGATTTGAAGGATATTTCAGAGACAACTGCAGATGAGCCCAAAGAAAAAGTCATGCAGATTGCTGAGCAAGAAAAAGATACAAGGAAGAAACATGGAAAGAGTGGCCGAGGTTTGGCTGGTACCTCTAGACGCAAGGGTGGATCAGACACCAGGTCTTGGCGGGATGACATTTACTATCTTGCTACCTCAAGGATAGCAAGCTCCCATTCAGGAATGTTAAGGGATCTGGGTCAAGAATTGGTGGACTTGGCTCAGGTGATGCTTGCTCCCCAAGAGCCCAGCTGGGATTTGTTCCAAGAGATCTGCCCCCTTTTAAAGGACTCGTCAGAATTGGAGGAAAGAGTGGTAGAAGAACCATCCATTATAACAGAAAAGGAGGATAAAGAGATTGCTGAGGAAGAAGTGACAGAACTGGGAGGACAAAAGGACAAAAAAACATTAAAGAGGGACAAGGCGTTTCCTGAAGATGGGGAAATAGCTGAGGGAGAAAGGAAGCTAAGTAAACCAGAGGAGAAATTAATTCAGGGAAAGGAGAAACTGACCCAGGATATGGAGAAACTGGCTCATGAGAAAGAAAAAATAGCTTGGGAGGAAAGACTACTAGCTTATCCACAAAAGGAATTAACCAAGGAAGAGCAGAAGTTAGTTTTAGGAGAAAAGAAAGATACTGGAAAAGGGGAAAAACTACTAGGGGAAAGAAAGAGAGTGACCCAGAAAGAGGGGAGGGCAGCACTGAAAAGGAGTAAGTGGGACTGGGAGAGGATTATGATGGCCCATGAAGAAGGCATGTGGCCCCAGGAAGAAGGGTTGCCTGTCTGGGGAGAGAGGAAATTGTCCCAGGAAGAGGAAGAGCTGGGTAAGGAAGAGGAGGAGCTGGGTGATGAAGAGAAGAAGCCCTGTGAGGAAAAAGAGGAACGGGCCTGGGATGAAGAGGGACTTATTCTGGACTTAAAGAAACAAGTTAAAGATAGGAAGAAAAAGTCCCACAAAAAGAAGAAACACTTCCAAGATATAGAGAAACATGTTGAAGAAGAGGCCCAGAAAAGGGGGGAATTAGCCCAGGAAGAGGAACATTTGTCTAGCGAAGAGGAGGGACTGTCTGGAGAAGAAGGAAAACAGGCTTCAGCGAGGGGCAGGTTGGCAGAACAAGAAATTAAATTGATCTCAGAAAAGAAGAAATGGTTAAAAATGAAAAAAGAGGCCTACAAAAAGAAACAAGTCCAAGAAAAGGAAAAAGAAGTTGGGAAACAGGAGAAAGAAGAGCAGAAAGAGAGGCAGGCTAAGAAAGAGGAGAAAAAAGCCAGGGACAGACAATTATCCTGGAAAAGAAAGAAACTGCGCCTAGAGGAGGAGGAAAATCAGTGGGGAAAGGAGAGAAGGGACCAGATAGAGGAGAAAATGACCGAGGAAAAGAGGCAATGGGACTGGGGAAAAAAGAAAGCAGACTTAAGAGAGGAGAAACAGGCTGGGGGGATAGAGAAATGGTCACAGGAAGAAAATAAACAGACCTGGGAGAAAAGGAGATGGGATCAGAAAGAAGAGAAATTGGCTCAAAAAGTGGAGAAACAGGCTAAGGATAAAAAGCAATGGGCCAGGGAAATAATGAAATTGGTCTCAGAAGAGGAGGAAGAGATAGAAGAAACTGAGAAAGTGTTCCCTCAAAAAGAGAAACGGGCCATGGGGGGAGAAAAACAAGGTAAGAAAGAGGAGAAATGGGTTGGGAAAGACAAGAAAGCCACAGACAAAAAAGAACAACAGACCCATAAAAAAGAGCAACTAGCCCTACAAGAGCAGAAACAGTCCCAAGAAGAGAGAATATGGGGTCAGAAAGAGGAGAAAGAGAAAGATAAAAGAAAACAACAGGCTTGGGTAAAAGAGAAATTTTTTGTAGAAAGGGAGGAACACGATGGCAAAATGGAGAAAAAGTCCCAGGTAAAAGAGGAAAAAGCATTGAAGAAAAGACTGACCCAGAACGACAGTGAATTGGCCAAGGAAAAGAGGCATATTGCTAAGAAAGAAAAAGCAATCGCCAGGAAGGGAATTGGCATAATTAAGAGAAAGGAAAAAACTGAGGAAGAGAGAGAAATTGTGGAAGAAGAGGAATTGTCTGAGGAAGAGAGGGAACTGGCCTATGACATTAGGACCAAGGAGATGGGTGTTGCTAAGAAAAAAAGAAAAAGAACCAATGAGGAGAGAATACAGGCAATTAGGAAACTGGTTATGGGGAAACGGATTCATACTAAAGACAAAGAGGCTAGTTCCAGGTTAAAAGATATAAGGAAGAAAGAGAGTAACTTGTTCAAGATCCTGGCTAAAACAATTAGAAAAATGAGTATAATGCTACCAAAGGAAATAGAAATATGTGAGGAAGAGAGATCATCCATGATGGGGAAGAGTGAAGTGGATGGCCAAAAGTGGGAATTTTTTAAGGAACAGGGGGAAATAATGAAAGAAGAGAAGGAGCTGGGTCAGGAAGAGAGAAAAGTAGAAGACAATAAGCTGGCCACCAAAGAGAGAACACTGACTGATGGAGAGAGCTTGGAGGAGAACCGAAGGTTATTAGAGAAGGTCCAGGGAAAGATACTATTAGATACAGTCCAGGTAGGGAGTATATTAAAGGAGGTCCAGGAACAAAATCTGTTAGAAAAAAAGCAGCTAAAGAAACTTGTGAGGAGAATTGAGAAGAATAAACTAGAAAAGACTCCACTGAAGTGGTTATTAGAGAGTATCAGAGGTACCCTGTTTGAAGGCTTATCTAAGAGTTTTATTGAGAAGGAAATAAAGGAAGATCCAACTAAGAAGGGGAAAGAGGAGGAGAGTGTCACTGAAGAAGAGGAAGGGATTCTGCCCAGGAAGGAAAAAGGGAAATATGTGATCAAGAAGAAGAAAAAGAAGGGAAGGCTGAGTGAAGAGAACCTGGAGGAGAATTTGGCTAAGAAGCATAAAAAAGAAAGTTCATCCCAAAGAAGGAAGAAGGGAAAGAGCCTTACTCAAGAGAAAGAGAGGTTGAGTAAGAAGAAAAAAGAAGGCCCACATGAGGAAGCGGAGAGCCTGGGCGAGGAGGAAGAGGAGAGCCTGGGCGAGGAGGAAGAGGAGAGCCTGGGCGAGGAGGAAGAGGAGAGCCTGGGCGAGGAGGAGGTGGAGAGCCTGGGCGAGGAGGAGGTGGAGAGCCTGGGCGAGGAGGAAGAGGAGAGCCTGGGCGAGGAGGAGGAGGAGAGCCTGGGCGAGGAGGAGGGGGAGAGCCTGGGCGAGGAGGAGGTGGAGAGCCTGGGCGAGGAGGAAGAGGAGAGCCTGGGCGAGGAGGAAGCGGAGAGCCTGGGCGAGGAGGAAGTGGAGAGCCTGGGTGAGGAGGAAGAGGAGATCCTGGGCGAGGAGGAAGAGGAGGAAATGGAGAAGATTGAGAAAAAGAAGGAGGAAAAGGAGGAAAGGCAGAAGGATGAGGAGAGACTTATGGAGGTGATACTCCCAGAAGAGGAAGTACTGAAAACAGAGCTCTCCAAGGAAGAAGTGAGCTTATCAAAGCTGGCTCTTGACAAGAAAAAGAAAGGTACGGCTAGAAGGAAAATGTCTTTTAAAAAAGAAAGATTGCTTGATGGAAAGAGAGATCTCATACTTCGGGATAAAGTCCTGTGGCCAACAGTTCTGAAAAGCCCCTTCAAAACACCACTCCCAGTAGCCCCAGAAAAACAGAGCATGCCCTGGAAAGTGTTAGGGGATCATTTAGATTTGAAAGGTCAGAAAAGTCAACTTCCTGGAGCACACCCTAAGACAAGTTATTGGGGAAGACAAGAGCATGTGCTCTTGGAGAAAGCCAGGGATATGTTTTTACAAGTTAGCAAAGCAGGCCTACAGACCCAGATCCCAGAAGACCTCCATAGGCCAGAGTCCCACTTATCTGATATTATCAGGAAACCACAGAAATCTGAACATAAGTGCAAAGGTGACATGTGGAAGTGGTTCTTGAAGTACCCGGATTCGCTAGTGGGGAAAATTGAGGGCCGAGCCTTAGGTCCAGTCCAAGTCCCAACCCCATCCCTTACTTCTGTACCAGCTGAAAGGCCACGATACTCAGAAGCAAGCTTCTCAGATGAGGAGTGGATTAAGAATGCCTTAGTAAGGCTGGAAGCAGGAGAGCAGCTTTCCAAGAACAGCTTCTATCGACTGAACCAGCTCCTTAGAAACTTCACTTCAAAGGGATACTTGAAATGGATGCATCTGTACAATCTTAAAGCCATTGCTAAACACCTCAGGAAGAACCTAGCAGTAAGTCATGCAGACATATCACAACCCTATAAGGATGGTTTGAGTCCAAAGCACTTAAAAGTGATTCCTCCAATTAGAAGAAAAGAAAAAGAGAGCCAGCTAGAGCCATTCCCTATTGTTAAACCAGTGTTACCATCAGGTACCATGAGGTCTCAAACCCCACAAGGTCTCAGATGGCTTCTCTTAGCTGAGTCCTACAGGAAGAAGCAGGCACAACAGGTATCTTCTGCTGTTAAGCAGATGTTGCACCTTTATCCAGTTGGAAAGGATTTTCCTACAACTGTCTATCCCTTTATGGATAAAAAGTCCCTGGCCTTGATATTCCAGAAGGCCCTCCAGGCCCTGAGGGAGAAGGGAGAGCTCCCCAAATTTCAGAAGGCAGAGAAGGATGCACTGCCCATCCCTTCACCAATATTCCCATCAACCACCAAGAGGATTCGAGTCCCAAAGGCTATAAACTGGCATGTTTTAGGAGAACCTTACAGGAGTGCTCGGGTACAGCAGTTATCCAATGCTCTCAAAGAGATGGAAACGCAACACTTTTATCCTGCCGCACGAGAGATTTTCACAGGTGCCCATGCCTCTGTGGACAAACAAACTCTAGCATTGATGTTTCAGAAGGATCTCTGGGCTTTTAAGGGAAAAAACAGGCCCCTCACATTGCCCAAGTTGAAGAAGCCACAGCCCATCTCTAAGAAAAAGGAAAAGCTGCCTCAATGGGAGAAATTCGTGGCACTGTACTATGTTTTGCGGATGTTGCAGCAACGATATGCAGAAGACCACACTACTTGGATGGAACAGTTTTACCAACTCATGGATCTGTACCAATTTAAGTCCCCCCAAATCCAGAGGCTCCTACTACAGTTGCTGCAGAGAGAGGCACTCCAACCCCAAGAGACTATTTACAAAAAGGCCTTGAAAACCAAGGAGTTGGTACTTGGTGAACGGTTGTTCTGTGGCCTGTTTTGTGGTCATTCTCATGCCCCTGAAGGTCCTCTCAAGTTCCATCATGTTGTACCTCTGCCTGGGAAGTGCAAAGTACATACTGTCCAACCTGTGGGCATCGCCCAGTATGGGTTCCTAGAACTTGCCTGGAAAAGCCTACCACAAGTCAGTCCTTACCTTGTTGAGAAGCTGCCCAACATCTCTACTCCATCTCTATGATTTGACCTAACATTAGGAGTTTGAGGCGTTGGTGGGAAATAAGCCTGTCCATAGATTTTAAGCCTCCTGTACTCACTTCAAGGTGGGCCTAGACATGTATTCATTTGGCTCCAGAAACCTGCTCTCTTGTACTGAATAAAATGACATTTCTCATTTGTAACAAACATTTTGATTTCTCTTCCTCCCCCAGCCTAGAATTCCCATAGAAAGTATACAGAGAAAACAGATAACTTTTGTCCTCACAGGGCCAGTTGTTTTTTCAGTCAATGGGTACATCCTTTTTTTTAAAAAAAATTTTTAACGTTTATTCATTTTTGAGAGATGAAGAGAGAGCATAAGCAGTGGAGGGGCAGAGAGAGAGGGAGACACAGAATCCAAAGCAGGCTCCAGACTCCGAGCTGTCAGCACAGAGCCTGACGCAGGGCCCGAACTTATGAACAGTGAGATCATGACCCAAGTCGAAGTCAGACGCTCAACTGACTGAGCCACCCAGGCGCCCCAGTGGATACATCTTTTGGAGGGTAGGGGCCAGCATTTGATCAACTGTTGATAGAAAAGTATGTCCTGGAACTCTTTGGTTAATATTTGGTTAATTTTTCTTTGGTTTTTAATATTTCCTGTCTCAAACATTCTTTAAAAAATTTGTTTTTTAATGTTTTATTTCTGAGAGAGAGAGAGAGGCAGTGTGAGCAGGGGAGGGTCAGAGAGAGGGAGACACAGAATCCAAAGCAGGCTCCAGACTCCGAGCTGTCAGCACAGAGCCTGACGCAGGGCCCGAACTTATGAACAGTGAGATCATGACCCAAGTCGAAGTCAGACGCTCAACTGACTGAGCCACCCAGGCGCCCCAGTGGATACATCTTTTGGAGGGTAGGGGCCAGCATTTGATCAACTGTTGATAGAAAAGTATGTCCTGGAACTCTTTGGTTAATATTTGGTTAATTTTTCTTTGGTTTTTAATATTTCCTGTCTCAAACATTCTTTAAAAAATTTGTTTTTTAATGTTTTATTTCTGAGAGAGAGAGAGAGGCAGTGTGAGCAGGGGAGGGTCAGAGAGAGGGAGACACAGAATCCAAAGCAGGTTCCAGGCTCTGAGCTAGCTGTCAGCACAGAGCCTGATGCGGGACTCAAACCCACAAACCGAGATCATGACCCGAGACGAAGTCAGATGCTTAACCTACTGAACAACCCAGGTGCCCCATCCTCTCTCAAAGATTTTTTTTTTAAATGTTTTATTTATTTCTAGGAGACAGAGAGAGTGAGACAGCGTGAGCAGGGGAGGGTCAGAGAGAGAGGGAGTCACAGACTGAAACAGGCTCCAGGCTGCAAGCTGGCAGTCAGCACAGAGCCCGACGCGGGGCTCGAACCCACGAACCGCGAGATCATGACCTAAGTGAAAGTCGGATGCTTAACCGACTAAGCCACCCAGGCGCCCCTCTCTCGAAGATTCTTAAGAGGAGACTGTCTGGTGCAGCTGGGCTTTTAATTATTTAGGATCAATCTGAGAGGAAGCAGAGAAGACCCATAATTTTGCCCCTTCATAAACTTTGATCTGTAGTTTCTGAACATCTCTAAGCCTCAGTGTTCTCATCTATATAATGGGGGAAATAGAGTGAAATCATGATTAAGAATACCAACTTTGAATTCAGAAGAACTCTCATTCATGTTCTTTTTCTGCCTTTTATTGGCTCTTAAATCTTAACTTTTGGTTTCCTCAAAGTAAAATGGTGATAATAACGACTACCTTAGTGAAACACTTAACAGAATTCCTGGATTTTAATAATTCTCTCTCTCTCTCTCTCTCTCTCTCTCTCTCTCTCTCTCTCTCTCATAAGTAGCTATTTTAATGGGAAGTAAGTGTGTGGATGACAATATGGGTTCTAAGATTCAAACAGGATTTGAACACCTGGCTTTCAATTTGACATATGATCTTGAGCCAGTGATTTCACCTCTAAGTCTCAGGTTTTTTTGTTCTTGTTTTTGTTTTAATTTTCAATTGTTTATTCTAAGCCTCATTTTTATCATGTGCAAATGGGGCTCATTGTGAGCCTCAAATGTGATTCTGGCTACGCCCATTTTAGTGTACTGGGAACACAGAAGGAGAACTGAAGGCTAGAGGAGGTGCCTGGGACCTCAAGAGAGTTTGAGGGTACCTTGAGAAAGGGAACAGAGCTCAAGGAGAGAGTCTGAAAGAGTAAGGGAGGAGTTCGAGCACAAAGGAAGTGCTTGGAAGCCAAAGAGATCTTGGGCATCAGAAATCAGACTCCTGAGGTAAGTGACAAATTTCGAGGAAAAAAAAAGCTTAGGAGTCCAGGAGATCAGAAGCTTGGGAGTATTGAGGGGTGGGGGTGGGGGGGAACCCTGGAGCAGGAGACAGATCCCAGGGTAGAGGTCTGAGAGTCTAAAGGGAACAGATGGAGTTGACAATGTACAGAAGTTAAGACGTCCTGGGAACAGATCCCATACTCAGCAAAGGAAAAGCGATGAGCAGAAGAAGCAAACTTTGAGGTTAGAGGAGCCAGGGAGCCCTTGAAGGAGCCAGAGCTCAGGGAAGATACCTGGAAGCTTAAGAGGAGTGCACAAAAGTGTAATGGGGAAGGGTTTAGGAGAAAAGAGAAGAAACAAAAATTTGAGAAGACTGTGAGCTTCCAGGGAAGGAGCTAGACCCCAGAGAAGCAGTCTGCAAGGTCAGAATAAATTAAATAACTCCAAAGATTTCAAACATACACTTACATGTGGAATTCCCTCCTGTGAAATAATACATTATATATAAATGCTTTTTGCCTCCGGCTCCTACTTATATTTGGTCTTTGACCCATGTTTCTTACACAGAACTCCTAAGTCCCTTGGAATCTCCTGGGAGATAGGAATATCTTTTTGTTCTAATGAGGTGACTCTTGGTGGGCTCCTAGAAAGGGACTGGTCACTTTGTATGGAAGCTTGGGGCTTTCAGCCGCATCTCCCATCCTCTAAATAAGGGCTGGAGATTGAGTTAATGATTAATCATTCCTACATGATGAAGCCTCCATAAAACCCCCAAAGTGTGGGGTTCAGGGTGCTTCCGGGTTGGTGAACACATCTGTGTGCCAGAGGGTGGTGCACCCCAACTCCATGGGGGCAGAAGCTCTTCCACTTAGGACCCTTCCAGACCACACCTGATGTATCTATCTATCTGGCTATATGCTTTAAAATATCCTTTGTAATAAGCCAGCAATAGTGAGTAAACTGTTTTCTTGGGTTCTGTGAGCTGTTGTAGCAAATTATTGAATCTGAGGAGGAGATTGTGGAGGCTGTGAATTATGTACAAGTCAGACAGTTCTGGGTAATCTGGGTACCAACTAGTTGCAATTGGGCTTTAAAGCAGAAGACAGGCTTGTGGGATTGAGACTTGTGGGGTCTGTGCTTACTCTGGATAGTGTCAGAATTGAACTGCAGGACACCAAGTTCATATTGGAGAATTGGTCGGTGTGGGGGAAACAAACCACACATCTGACGTCAAAAGTGTTTTGAGTATGAGTAAAAAAGACCCCCCATCATATAGCTCCTCAAGTATCCTATATATTTCCAGAAGAGGGAAAAAAACAAGATGAAAAGTATTAAATCATGTTTAGTTTGAAGAAAACTATTAATAGTTTATTAAAAGGTCTGCTACAGAAATAAAAATAATGTAAAAACAGGAAGGGAGACAAAACATAAGACTCTTAAATATAGAGAACAAACAGAGGGTTGCTGGAGGGGTTGTGGGAGGGGGGATGGCCTAAATGGGTGAGGGGAATTAAGGAATCTATTCCTGAAATCATTGTTGCACTATATGCTAACTTGGATGTAAATTAAAAAATAAATTATTAACAAAATAAAAAAAAAGGTCTGCTATAGGGAAATGAAGAAATTGCTTTTCTTAAACACTAGAGAATTTTGCCAAGCGTTTTACAATCCCAGAAATAATAGAGTCATAAAGAAGAAACTGAGCGTGACTTACTTACATCAGCAGATACAACTTTAAAAATAATGTTTTAATGTGGTAAATTACACATAACAAAATTTACCGTTTTAGCCATTTTTAAGTGTATAGTTTAGTGCATTAAATTCATTCACATTGTTGTGCAACCACCAGTGTCCATCCAGAGAACATTTTTCATCTTGCAAAATTAAAATTCTGTTCTCAGGGCACCTAGGTGGCTCAATCAGGTAAACGCCCAACTCCTGATTTCAGCTCAGGTCATGATCTCATGGTTCATGAGTTTCAGCTCCACGTTGGGCTCTGCAATGACAGCTCAGAGCCTGTTTGGGATTCTCTTCTCTCCCTCTCTCTGCCTCTTGCACACACTTGCTCTCTCTCTCCAAAAACAAACAAACAAACAAACAAACAAACAAAAAAACTGTTCCCATTATACAATAACTCCCATCCTCTCTATCCCCGTGCCCCCCAGCTCCTGGCAACTACCATTTTACTTTCTGCCTCTATGAATCTAAGTACTTCATATGAGTGGAAACTTAAAGTATTTGTGCTTTTGGGACTTATTTCACTTAGCATGAGTGTGCCTGTCTTCAGAGTTCATCTATGTTATAGCAGGTGTCAGAATGAACTTCCTTTTTAAGACTAATAGTTTTCCATTGTATGTATAGACCACATTTTGTCTATCCATTTATCTGTTGGTGAGCATTTGGGTTGCTTCCACCAAAATTTTGTCTATTGTGAGTAATGCTGCCATGAACATGGCATACAAATATCTCTTCAAGATCTTAAAATTGTTCTTAGTATATACCCAGAAGTGGAATTGCTGGGTCATATGGTACTGCTATTTTTGTTTTTAGAAATGGTCAGCTGGTATAATTTTATTTTTTATTTTTTTAATAGTTTATTGTCAAGTTGGTTTCCATATGACACCCAGTGCTCATCCCCACAAATGCCCTTCTCCATGCCCATCACCCCCCTTCCCTTCCCCCCACCCCATCTGCCCTCAGTTTGTTCTCAGCATTCAAGAGTCTTTCATGGTTCGTCTCCCTCCCTCACCCCACTACTTTTCCCCTTCTTCTCCCCCATGGTCCTCTGTTAAGTTCCTCCTAATCCTCCTATACGTGCAAACATATGGTATCTGTCCTTCTCTGCCTGACTTATTTCGCTCAGAATAACACACTCAAGGTCCATCCATGTTGCTACACATGGCCAGATTTCATTCTTTCTCGTTGCCATGTAGTATTCCATTGTACAGATAAACCACATCTTCTTGATCCATTCGTCAGTTAATGGACAATTAGGCTCTTTCCGTGTTTTGGCTATTGCTGAGAGTGCTGCTATGAACATTGGGGTACATGTGCCCCTATGTATCAGCACCCCTGTATCCCTTGGGTAAGTTCCTAGCAGTGCTATTGCTGGGTCCTAGGGGAGTTCTATTGTTAATTTTTTGAGGAATCTCCACACTGTTTTCCAGAGGGGCTGCACCAGTTTACATTCCCACCAACAGTGCAGGAGGGTGCCCGTTTCTCCACATCCTCGCCAGCATCTAGAGTTCTCTGATTTGCTCATTTTAGCCACTCTGACTGGCATGAGGTGGTATCTCAGTGTGGTTTTGATTTGTATTTCCCTGATGAGGAGGGATGCTGAGCATCGTTTCATGTGTCTGTTGGCCATCTGGATGTCCTCTTTGGAGAAGTGTCTGTTCATGTCTTCTGCCCATTTCTTCACTGGATTGTTTGTTTTTCAGGTGTGGAGTTTGGCAAGTTCCTTATAGATTTTGGATACTAGCCCTTTATCTGGTATAATTTTAAAAATACCATTAGGGTCCATTCTAGTGATTGTTTTCTGACTTTCTGCAGTAATCTAAATCTGTGTTTCACAAACTTTGAAATAAACTATAAGGCTCCTTATGTGGATTTAAAATTTTTGTTTTATTGAGGTGTAATTAATATGCAATAAAAGGACAGCCATTAAAGTTTCAGTTCAGTGAGTTTTGACAACTATATACACCCTTGTAACAACCAGACCAAAGTAAAATATTTCCAAATGACACTTTCCAGCTCTTTTGTGCTCTGTTCCAGTCACTTTTCCAACTCCCTCCTTCAAGGTAACCACTCTTTTATTACCTTTAGTTTTTCCTGTTCTTGTACTTCATATAAATGGAATTATAAACTATGTAAACTCCTGTTTGGGGCTTATTTTGCTTAACATGTTTTCCGAGATGCATCTATATTGTGTATATTAGTATTTTGTTCCTTATTTATTGTTTGAACACACCATGATTTGTTTATTCTCATGCTTATGGATATTTGGATTATCTCCAGGTAGAGGTATCATGAATGAGACTGCTATGAACACTCTTGGACAAGTCTTACTGTTAATGTTTTCATTTCTCTCGGGTAAATAGTTAAGGATGGAATTTAGGTTTATATTTTCCCAAAGAGGTTGTATCATTTTATACTCCCAAAAGTATTTATGAGCATTCCAGTTGTGCCACATACTTGCCAACACTATCATGTTCTTTTATTTCTAGTGGGCATAGATAATTTTTGTGGGCATAGGTATTTCACTGTGATTTAATGCTGATACATTGTGTTGACCCCTTTTTCTAGGGCTTTTTGGCCATTTTTATATCATTTGTGAAGTGTCTCAGTCATTTGTGTCCCAACCCCTTTAAGCTGTGTTGTCTTTTTATTTTGATTTAAAGATGTTTTTGTCTATTACCAATGTTTTATGATGAGCAGATATTTTATATTTTGATGAAGTTCAACATATAATTTCCTTTATGGTTAGTGTATTTTGTGTCCTTTTAAGAAAACTTTGCTATCTCCAGCCAAAATGATAAAGATATCCATCTATGTTTTCTTTTGGAAATCCTATGGTTCTGGGTTTAACATTTAGATTTATGGGGGTGCCTGAGTGGCTCAGTTGGTTAAGTGTCCGACTTTGGCTCAGGTCACGATCTAACAGTTTGTGGGTTCGAGCCCCGCGTCAGGCTCTGTGCTGACAGCTAGCTCAGAGCCTGGAGCCTGCTTCAGATTCTGTATCTCCCTCTCTCTGACCCTCTCCTGCTCACACTGTGTCTCTCTCTCTCAGAAAAACATTTAAAAATAAAAAAAACCCATTTAGATCTATGATCTATCTCAAATTAATATTTGTGTATGATGTAAGAAGATGCCAAGGTTCAATCTTTTTTTCCACACAGACAGCTAATTGTTCCAAATAACATTTGTTAAAACTTTCCTTTCTCATTGAATTGCACTGATTCTTCTGTCAAGAATTGACAGTAATTATTTCAGGGCTCTGTTCTATTGATACATTTGTCCTTAAATCAATGCCATACTACCTTCATTACTGTTGAGTAGTAAGATCTGGTACCATCCTCCAATTTTGCTTTTCTTTTAAATATTATTTTGTCTCTCCTAGATCCTTTGCATTTTGATATAAAATTTCAAATCAACTAATAATTTCTTCAAGGAAGACTGCTGGAATCTTTGAAGGGTTGTATTAATTTTATAGATTTAGTAAGAATGGACATCTTAAGAATATTGAACTTTCCAATGAACATGGCATCTCTCCACTTGTTTAGGTCTCTCCTGATTTATCCTAACAATAGTCAATTAGTTTTCAAAATAGAGATCATAACACATCTTTTAGGCAGATTTAATCCCTAATAACTTGATGATTTTGATGCTATGGTAAATGGCATTGTTCATTTCATTTTCCAATTGTTTATTGGTAGAATACAGCAATACAACTGAATTTTGTATACTAACCTTATATCCTATGAAGTTGATAAATTCACTAATATTCTAAAAATATTCTAGAGTTATTTTCATATGCAAGCATGTTATGTGCAAATAAAGGTTTTACTTCAGTAAGCAGAGGACACCTGATGTCAGTCAAGACAGAGAGACTCTATTTGGAGATTTGTCTTATATCCTGTCCCATCATTTTTGTTTGTTTGTTTGTTTGTTTACTTAGCTACTTAGCTTTTTATGGAACTATAAATTCTTCAACTTATAATTGCTTAGAAAAAGTTTTACTTCATCTTTTCTCATATTTATTCTTTTTATTATAACGTCACACTGGCTAGGACCTCAAATATGATGTTGAATACAAGTAAGAACAGGCATCCTTATTCGCAACCTTAGAGGAAGGTGTTCAAAAGTTCACCATTAAATATGATGTTAGCTGTATGTTTTCCAACATTCCTTTTTATCAGATTAAGGAAATTCCTTTCTGTTCTTAGTGTGCTGAAAGCTTTTATCATGAAGGTGATAAATTTTTGTTGGTAAACTGTAACAGAAAATTTGTGAAGATAGCACAGATTGTTCCCATAAATCCCACACCCAGTTTTCCCTATTGTTATCTTACATTATTATGGTATACTTGTCACAATTAATGAACTGATACTGATACATTATAAATCAAGTATTAATCTGATAACTTTATTCAGATTTCCTTTTTACCTAATTTCCTCTTTTTTCTGTTCCAGTATCCCATCTAGGACACCATGTTACATTTATTTGTCATGTTCCCTTAGGTTCCTCTGGCTGTGACAATTTATCAAACTTTCTTTCTTCTGATGACTTTGGAAGTTTTGAAGAATACTAGGTAGGAATTTTGTAGAATGTCCCTCAGATGAGAGACTGATTTGTCTGAATTTTTCTCAATTATGGTTAATGGGTTTGGGGGAGAAGAAAGACCACAGAAGCAAAGTACCATTCTCATCAAACCAAATCAAGTAGAATACTACAAACAAAATTTCACTGATGAAGTTAACTTGATCACCTGTCTGAGACTGTACATATCAGATTTTTCCATTGTAAGTTATTCTTTTTTCCCCTTTCCATACTGTGTTCTTTGGAATGAAGTCAGTATGCATAGCCCACATGCAGGGAATGGAGACTTATAATGCACGTTCTTGAGGGTGGAGTTATCTACATATGTTATTTGAAATTCTACTGCATGGGAGATTTGTTTATTCTGTCCCATTTACTTATTAAGCCATTTATTTACATCATATACTTCTGGATATTTACTTTTTATGTTGGGTTATAATCCAATATGATTTTATGTATTTTTTTTTTTGCTTAATTTGTTCCAGTGCTAGTTATTGGGAGCTTTTTCAGTTGGCTCCTGTATCCTTTTGACTCAAGCCTTTTATTGTGGGCTTTTAAAAAATTGAGATGTAACTGACATGTAACACTGTATTAGTTTTAGGTGTATATACAATGAGTTATGTATATATTGTGAAATGATTACCAAATCAGTGTAATTATTATCCACTACCACACATAATTACAAAATTTCTTCCAGTGATGAGACTTTAAATATTTATTCCTAGCTAGGGGAACCTAGGTGTCTTAGTCTGTTAATCATCTGATTCTTGGTTTTAGCTCAGATCATGATCCTGTGGTTCATGAGTTCAAGTCCCACATCAGGCTCTGCACTGTGCAGAGCCTGCTTGGGAGTCACTCTCTCCTCTTTCTCTGCCCCTTCCCCATTCACAGTCTCTCTCAAAATAAATAAACTTAAAAATTTATTTTAAAATTTTTTCCTAGGTTTTTTTCATGCACTTGCAAACGGGATTGTTTTTCTAATTTCTTTCTAATAGCTCATTATTCATGTACACAAACAACTGATTTTTGTATATTGATTTTGTATCCTCCAACTTTACTAATTTCATTTATTAGTTATAACATATTTTTGGTGTCTTTAGGGCTTACTATATATATCATATGCAAATAGGATACAATTTTACTTCTTCCTTCGTGATTTGGATGACTTTTATTTTTCTTGCTTAATGGTTCTAGCTAGGACTTCCAGTATTATGTTGAATATGTTGAGAAATCTTCCCTATACACCCCCTTTGCTGATAATTTTTAATCATGAATGGTTTACTTTTGTCAAATGTTTTTTCTCCATCTACTGAGATATTATGTTTTTTATTCATTTTATTAATGTGGCATATCACATTGATTTGTAGATGGTGAACCATCCTTTGAATTTGGAATAAATCTCACTTGATCATAGTGTATGGTGTTTTCAATATTTTTATTTTCTTGTAGTATCTTTGGTTTTGGTATCAGGGTAATGGTGGCCTTATAAAATGAGTTTGGAAGTAATCCTTCCTCTTCTATGTTTTGGAAGAGTTTGAGAAGGCGTTAGTTCTTTAAATGGTTGCCAACAATTTTTTTTTTAATTGTGTCATCAGGATTCATGTGTTTCTTTAGTACTGGAAATTCTCAAATGTTAACATTCTTCTTATGTCCTTTCCCTTGTTCACTCTATTCACTCCTTTGGAACTCTGATTATAAGTAGTCTGGCACTTCTCATTCAATCATATTTTGGCCTCTCATAGTTTCTATCTCTGTACATCTAAATTATCTTCTCTTTGGGGCACCTGGGCAACCCAGTCGGCTGAGTGTCTATTGATTTCAGCTCAGGTCATGATCCCAGGGTCATGGGATCAAGCCCTGAATCAGGCTCCATGCTGAGCGTGGAGGCTGCTTGAGGTTCTTTCTCTCTCCCTACGCACTTCTCCCCCTCTCTCAAATTAAAAAGGAAAAAGTTTTAAAAATCTTTATTAAAAATAACTTATCTTCTCTTTAATTTCCTCTAATTGTTAAATCACTTGTTCCCTCCCACCCCAGTGTATCAAACCAGTTAACTGCTTTAAGGTCTTTTTTCCAAAACCACCTAGTGGTTTTTAATAGTATTTGCTTTTCCTATGTATTTTCATATCTATTTCACATATCATTTTAATAGTTACACTATAATCTCCAAGCAGTAGTTCTATTTACTGACAGGAGTAAGCATGGCCTGGAAGTATTGGGAAATTTCTACAAAGCTGTAGAAAATGTGAGTAGATTTCCGCCCCCGACCCCACCTCAGGTCCATAAGGGAGTGCCACTAACATTAAATATAGAGAGGTAAGGGCAAAAATTATATACTTGGAATACCAAGGAAGAAAACTCAGTTTCTTGCTCAGTCAGACTAAGCTATGCTCAGAGAAGTTTAAGAAATTCCTGGTTGTTGGGATGAGCACTGGGTGTTATATGGAAACCAACTTGACAATAAACTATATTAAAAAAAGAAAAAGAAAAAGAAATCCCTAGTGTTGGGGCACCTGGGTGGCTCAACTGGTTAAGTATCCAACTTCGACTCAGGTCATGATCTCAGGCTCGCAGATTTGAGCTCTGCATCAGGCTCTGAGCACACAGCCTGGAGCCTGCTTCAGATTCTTTCTCTCCCTCTCTCTCTGCCCCTCCCTCGCTCATGCTGTCTCTCCCTCAAAAATAAACATTTAAAAAATCTTTAAAAATAATAAAATAAAAAATAAAAAAAGAAATTCCTGGTCTTGACATGGATCCCCAGAACCCTTCATTGTTGTAAGGGAAGCCGTGAGCCTCCTCTGTGAAAACTTTGAGGGAGAATGAATATGGCATATGCAGGAAGGAGAGAAGATGGCTACTTTCTGTCTCCACTCTAGAAAGAGACTTGAATTCCTGGTGCTGAAAGAGTGGTTGTTGTCCAGACTTGCTCAACATATTTGGACTGTAGAGGCACTTTTTCAAATAAGTCAATTTGGGAGATAGAAGTCAAGACTATTCTCTCATGAAGCTAAATATACATATTTACAGTATGCACTAGCTAAGTTTCTGAAGTGGCTGAGATTTTACCCTATGTAATGGCTAGTGAGCTAACCTATTACTGTTTCATGGAAGCCTGCAGAAGACATGAGATTCCTGGTTGAAAACAAAGGACTTTACCCACAACACACCAAGAAGCTTAAGCTTCATGTTTGTGTCAGTTCTCAATGCCCCCAAGGCCTCTATGCATGAAGCAGGTGGGCCTAGACAGACGTTACAGACGAGGAACACTGAACCTGGGGAGCTCACTACTTTAGAGCAGCCTATGGGTAAGCCTCTTTGGCTAGAGAGATTTCTTCATGCTTTGATCGGCTTGCTGCAAACACAACCCTGAGACTGTGGTTTTGGTATATCCAGTGTATTAGCTTGCTACCAATACCATAACAAAATACCACTTATGGGGTGGCTTAAACAATAGAAATTTATTTTCTCACAGTTCTGAAAACTAGAAGTCCAAGATCAAGGTGCTAGAGTTTGATTTTTTCTGATGTCTTTCTCTCTAGCTTGCAGATGGCTGCCTTCTTGCTGTATTCACATGGTTCATGTCTCTGTGTCCAAATCTCTTGTTATAAACACATCAGACAGACTGGGTTAGAGTTCACCCTAAGGGTCCTTATTTTAACTCTTTAAAGTCCTCTTTAAAGCCTTTATCTCCAAATACAGTCACATTCTAAGGTAGTGGGGATTATAGCTTCATGATTTGGGGTGGGAGTGTGGAGAGAGGGGTGCAATTCAGCCCCAAACACTCAGCAATAATATGAAGAATTGTTCGGGGCTCATGAGAGATTCTCACCCAAAATGCACATATATGAGAACACAATGAATTTTCTTAAGCAAAACAATCTTTTGTAACTAGCACCCAGATTAAGAGTAACATAATTACCAGTACCTTCAAGGTACCGTTTCATGATTCTTTCCAGTCACTATCTTTGAAGGAAACCACTATCCTAATTTCTTAGAGTTTAAATTAGTTTCCTAATCTGTACTTATATCTAATTCTTAGAGTATAAATTAGTTTCCTAATCTGTACTATTAGGAAACAATTGAAATTATGTATTATATAGTCTTTGTTATCTGGTTTCTATTTCTCAGCAACATTCTTTGAGATTCATACACATTGATGACTATAGTTTTAGATGATTCATTCTCATTACAGTATATTATTCTATTGTGTAAATATGCCAGAATTGTCCATTGTATTGTTGACGGGCATTCAGAAAGTCTCAACTTTGGACTCTAATGTACAGTGCTGCTATGAACATTCTAGTACATTACTTTTGATAAATACATGTATGCTTTCATGGACTTCTACAATTCATGTCTGCCTGCCTCAAAGATCTGCCCTATTTCTTATCCCACAAGAAAGGAACCTTGAGGAATGATCGGCTATCATGACTTTTTTAAAAAGCTATATATCGGGTGCATTACTGACTTTACTTTTGCATATATGCTATACTTACATTTTTCAAGGACTGGTATTATGGATGAAATATTTGTGTCCCCAACCCCAAATTCATATGTTGAAGTCCTTACCCCAGAGTGATGGTATTTAGAGATGGGGCCTTTGAGAGGCAGAGTTAGATGAGGTCATAAGGGTGGGCTTTTCACGATGGGACCAGTGCCCTTATAAGAGGCACCAGAGGGCTTGCTCTCTCTGCCATGTGACGACATAGCAAGAAGGTGGTCATCTGCAAGTCAAGGAGAGAGTACTAACCAGAAACCAAATTGGCTGGCACCTTGATCATGGACTTCTGGCCTCCCAAACTGAGAAGATGAATATCTCTTGTTTTAAGCCTCTATGATATTTTGCTATAGTAGCTCGAGCAGACTAACACAATTAGGAACATTTATTTTCTTTCATGAGTCTTCCTATCCAGCTATGTTCCACAAAGTAACTAGTGGCTCCAACCAGACAGTAGTATTTCCCTATCATAAAAGTCTAGGGAAACTATATGAATATGGCAAATATGTGATGTCTTCAGAGATATCACTCATATATGCAGGCAATAGCACAGAAAAAGGAGTAAAGGATCTGAGCAAGATGCCTTCAAGAAAGTTACCCTGATGCACGGCAAAGGAAACAATCCATAAAACTAATAGGCAACCGATGGAATGGGAAAAGAGAGTTGCAAATGACATATCAGATAAAGGGTTAATATCCAAAATCTGTAAGGAACTCACCAAACTCCACACCGAAAAAACAAACAATCCCGTGAAGAAATGGGCAGAAGATATGAACAGACACTTCTCCAAAGAGGACATCCAGACGGCACAGACACATGAAACGATGCTCAGCATCCCTCCTCATCAGAGAAACACAAATCAAAACCACACTGAGATACCACCTCATGCCAGTCAGAGTGGCTAAAATGAGCAAATCAGAGGATTCTAGATGCTAGCGAGGATGTGGAGAAACGGGCACCCTCCTACACTGTTGGTGGGAATGAAAACCGGTGCAGCCCCTCTGGAAAACAGTGTGGAGCTTCCTCAAAAAATTAACAATAGAACTCCCCTAGGACCCAGCAATAGCACTGCTAGGAATTTACCCAAGGGATACAGAAATGCTGATGCATAGGAGCACATGTACCCCAATGTTCATAGCAGCACTCTCAACAATAGCCAAAACATGGAAAGAGCCTAAGTGTCCATTAACTGATGAATGGATCAAGAAGATGTGGTTTATCTATACCATGGACTACTACATGGCAATGAGAAAAAATGAAATCTGGCCATGTGTAGCAACATGGATGGACCTTGAGGGTGTTATGCTGAGTGAAATAAGTCAGGCAGAGAAGGACAAATACCATATGTTTGCATGTATAGGAGGATTAAGAGGAACTTAATGGAGGACCATGGGGGAGAAGAAGGGGGAAAATAGTGGGGGAGAGGAAGAGAGGCAAACCATGAGAGACTCTTGAATGCTGAGAACAAACTGAGGACTGATGGGTGTTGCGGGGGGGAGATGGGCATGGAGGAGGGCACTTGTGTGGATGAGCACTGGGTGTTATATGGAAACCACCTTGACAATAAACTATTTGTTTTTAAAAAAAGTTACCCTGAAACTGCTAGAAAATCTCATTGTCAGTCTGTTGATTATCATTTGTTCTATGGCTACACTTAGCAATAAATGCAGTCCCTAATCCAATTGGTCATCACACCAATTAACAATTGGAGGAATATCTCAAAAGAGGAGTATAATGAATTCTGCACAGGTTATAAATAAAACTTCGTACTATAGTAGCCAAAGATATAGTTTTAAGTTTGGCTACATGCAACTAAGCACAGTGGGACTCAGTGATTTCCTGGAGACCATTTCTGGTGGAAACACTTACTGAACTGAACTGAGATCCTGGAGATGAAGACATACAGGTTCGCTTCCAGAGCATTTGAGAACAATCATCTTCTGCCATTTCCCTTCCCAACTTCACATCTCTTCAGACAACACCCAAAGTTTGGCTTTTAATGTTGCTATTTAGCATAAGGAAGGAGGCTGATTCCCTTTCTGAGAGCAAAATTGAAAGGAAACAAGCAAAAAGTACAGGTCTGAATATCCATCTATTTTCAGAAAAATATAATGCTTTCAAGGAAGTCATAGACAGTGCTAAAGAGAAATGAGTTGATGTAATAGGATTGCTACAGGTGAAGCTGTTCCATTTAAACACAAATGACAATAATATCTTAATAATCAGGCATAAAATGATAACATTAAAGTGAAATGATTAAAGTCAATATAAAATGTACAAAATCAGTTATGATGTGAGTATAATAAGATACATGTATTGTATTGTTCACACCAATAAGTTAAAGCGTTTTAATAAAAACAGGTACTTTTTTGCTCTCATCAGTTGCCAAATAATTAACTAATTAATATCTGAGGAGTGAATGCCCTAGACTGCAAATTTAATGTGATTTTGTTTAGCCAAGAGACTTGATTAATTTTTTAAAGTAGATTCCATGCCCAACATGGGGCATGAACTCATGACCCTGAAATTGAGTCGCATGCTGTACTGACTGAGCTAGCCAGGTGTCCCATCATCAGTTGTCTGTTTATAAGGTACAGATATCCATTTCTAATTTTGCTAATCTGTGTGAATAGGGAGGGGAAATAAACACAGGAATTCCAAGTAGGCATGAAAGCAGTAAGTGTACTAAGAAAAAGAAAAACGGATCAGTACTGATGATCACTCAGAATAACTACACAGAAGGGGGGTTCAACAGGCCATCAGTACGAGGCATATCACAAACAATAACCAAATAGATGTAAGAGTCCATAGCATTCCAAAAAGAAAAAAAAATTGCCAAATGTCCTAAAGAGAAAATCTAACAGACTAAATCAGTCATCGCTCAAGAGTTGAAATATCAATTACTTTTACAAGAACTATTAATTTTAATAAGAAGCAGAACACATATTTTAAAAAGCAAACTGAACTGTTTGATACATTAGTATTAGTGGAAAAAATCACACAAAATTTTAGTTAATAAAATAAAATTATGACTTAAATATCCTACAACTTAATCTGTCAACCTTTATTATTAAAAGAGACCCAAACTTTAAGTTGGAATAAATTCAAATTGGAATGTTATAATGTTAGGATGTTAAATCTTATCCCCATGATACAGAAAACAGCTATAGAATACAAACAAAAATATATGACAAGGGAATTAAAACATTTCATTGCAAAAACTCAACTAAACACAAAAGAAGACAATAATGCAAAAATGAGAAACAAAAAAGGTGTAAGGCAAGTAGAAAACAAATAGCAAAATGACACAAATAAGTCCTTTTTTATCAGTTATTACTTCATTAAAAAAATGTTTATTTATTTTGAGAGAGATAGGGAGCAAGTGGGAGAGAGGCAGAGAGAGGAGGAGACACAGAATCCAAACCAGGCTCCCCTCTTGTGAGCACAGAGCTTGATGCGGGGCTCAAACCACAAACTGTGAGCTCCTGACCCTAGCTAAAATCAAGAATCTGAGTCACCCAGGTGCCCCTATTAGTTGTTACTTTAAATGTAAATGAAGTAAACTCAACAAAGACATAATTTGGCAGAATGGATAAAAAATATTACTGAACTATATGCTCTTGAAAGAGACTCACTTTAGACTCACTAGGGACACAAATAGGTTAAAATTAAAAGGCTGGGAAAAAAATATTACATGCAAAGAGTAACTGAAAGAAAGTAGGGATGCTAGAAATAAACTAGTCACAAAAATACAAAAAAATTATGATTCTATTTACATGAGGTACCTAGAATTATTCAAATCCTAGAGACAGAAAATAGAATGATGGCTGCCAGGATTGGGGGCAGGTGGGAATAAGGAGTTATTGTTTAATGGGTATAGAGTTTCAGTCTTGCAAGATGAAGAATTCTAAAGATGGATAGTGGTGATGACTGCATAACAATATGAATGCACTTAATACCACTGAACTGTACACTTAAAAAATGTTAGGAGAATACATTCTATATTATGTGGACTTAACCACAATTTGAAAATGTGTTGTTAGAAAAACAAAAAAAAAAAGGACTTTACTGAAGAAGTTCAGGATCACATTGACTCTGACTAGCCCCAGTAATCTGGCCAGAAAACAACTATTTGATCACTCAGATCCTGCCAACTTGTCTGTCAGGTAAAAATATTGAATCTAAACTGTAAAATTTTTCTCAAGGGGAAAGATCAAGGAAGAAAAACTAGGAAGGCATTAGAATATAAATAAAAGAGAAGAGAGAAAAAATTTGGATCTATGGCAATATGTTTGAAAACAAATTACTGTAAATTCATTAATAAGTTTTATAAATATTTCAATCTTTTCTGAATGTTGTCTCAACAATTACAGACTTTGGCTGATTTGAAAAAATGTTAAGGGGCGCCTGGGTGGCTCAGTCAGTTAAGTGTTCGACTCTTGATTTTCAGTTTGGGTGATCTTGCAGTTTGTGGGATTGGGCCCCTGTGTCTGGCTTCAAGCTCTGAGAAAAAGCCTGCTTGGGACTCTATCTCTCCCTCTCTCTCTACCCCTCCCTCACTTATGCATGTTAGCATAAATTAATAAATAAACATTAAACATTTTTTAAAAAGTTAAATTTCTTATTTTCAGCAGATGTTCAGAGAGCTTGCACTTGCAACTGATCACTATATAATTTAAGACATTTCATTCATTAAATCTTTAAGATTTGGTTTGTTAGCAATATAAATAGAGCAAGTATTTAGAGAAATGCTGAATAATGTTTAATGAAATGCTAATAGATTAAAAATGGCTTTAAACAAAGGCAAGTATTAATGAGTATTTTTAAATCCTAAATATTCCTATATTAGTACTTTCTAATTAGTAACTATTTATAAAGTAGTACTTCTAATATTTCTAATCAGTGAATATTTCTATTTATTAACTGTTTATAAAATTTCAGACATGAAAGAATCTATCAATTCTACTGTGGTTGGTGGAAAGTATCCAAACCTTTTAAAACCGCCAAATTGCATTTTATGCCCTTCATGAGAAGTTCTGGTGTCCCAATTAGGATTGCCAGAAACACATGCTACTTAACGTACAACACAGATCTACCCATAACCAATAACTAACAATAGATTTAACCATGAAATAATTGATATAATTTCCACTATTGGAAGAAAAGACCAGAAGCCTGAAAAACTAACTCTAATTATTCTGTCTTGTGTTACACTTCTCACACTTAAACTTGTATAGGACAATGATATTAACTATCAGATGGTGAATAAATAGATTACTTAATTTCCTATCTGTAACAAATAGACATAGTAGTGTTGGTTATAAAGGACAATCACATTGACATGATACCTACCAATATACAAAATAGCCAAAGCTATTTCAACAAAAGTAAATAGTCCATATAAATATTTAGAAAAGGAATTTTCATTTTGACTTTCAGATTAGGAAACTAGTGTAATAAAACTGTGACTAGAAATAAGAATATTTGGTAAGACTGAAATATCAAAATTTAAAATATTTGTATGAGGGGTACTGAACTTATAAAAAAGCAGGATAAATTAACATAAGTCTGGAAAAAATAAAGATATCAAATAAAACAAGCAAAGGATTTGGATACTGAGTATTTTTTAAGGCACTTATAAATCAGGAGAAAAAATGGATAAATGGGTAAAAGAACTAGGAAAAATCACAATAAGGAGCATGATTGGCCAATAAAAATATGTGGAAAATATTCAACTCACTAGTAATTAGAAAACTAAAAACTATTGTATACTAAAAGCATACAACGTATTTCATCTTTGACTGAGTTGCCAGATGCAGACATCAAAAATAAACAAGTTAGCAATCCCCATCAAGGCTGAAAATGTTTACTACCTATGCCTGAGTAATTATAGACAGCTGCTCACATATAGTAGTATACAGGAGCAGAGTTATTGATTGTTTTTGTAATTATGAAAAACTGTCAACAAAAGTATCATGGTCAAAAGACAAGATTTAAATTTATCGAGGTATGTTTATATAAAGATTGCACTAAAAGATATTTCAGTTAGTAGAAAAATAGAGCTGTACATTCAGAAAAACAAAGATAACTGTGGGTCATAATGTGAGCTGTCTGCAATCCAGTCATCACTAATAACATGAAATAGTGACTAATAATTCCAACCTTAGAGTCACTCCTCTTGGATCTGGCAACATTTCCTGAGATGTTAATAGTTTTTAGGAATAGGGATTCCCTGGTAACATTTTAAAATGTTCTTTACTACAGATCTCTAATCATGTTTGGTTGATATAAGCTTTTCATTGTTCAAAGGTAGAGATTCAGTATTCAGTATTTTCTTATTTAAGCACAAAATCTTTTTATTTTATTAAAAATTTTTTTTAAATGTTTTTAATTTATTTCTGAGAGAGAGGAGAGAGATAAAGACAGAGTGAGCAGGGGAGGGTCAGAGAGAGAGGGAGACACAGAATCTGAAGGAGGGTTTAGGCTCTGAGCTGTCAGCACAGAGCCCAATGCAGGGCTCAAACCCACGAATCGTGAGATCATGACCTGAGCCGAATTTGGACGCTTAACCGACTGAGCCACCTAGGCGCCACAGCACAAAACGTTTTTAAAAAGCACCATGAAGTACTAATGATGTGCCTGGGGGGATAATTTTTAAAATGTGTATATCTCTATATTCAGCTTAACCCAACTGAGCCATCCAGGCGCCCCCAAAGTGCTGATTTTAAAAGAAAGATGTTATTTTCTTTTTATTAAAAAAATTTAAAATTAAAAGTGTCCAGGGCCTCCTGGGTGACTCAGTGGGTTAACTATCTGACTTTGGCTCTGGTGATGATCTTACGGCTCATGAGTTTGGGCCCTGCATCCATCTCTGTACTGATGGCTCAGAGCCTGGAGCGTGCTTCTGATTCTGCGTCTCCGTCACTCTGCCCCTCCCCTGCTCACCCTTCTCTCGTTCTAGCTCTCAAAAGTAAACAAACATTAAAAAAAAAGTTTTTTAAAGTATCCATTATCATCTTAAGTTGATTTTGCTAGATTACATTTTTCGTAGGAATATAATACTTTCTCTTAGATTTCTAAATATGTTGGAATAAACTGAAGCATTTTTTTTAAAGAACATATGGTAAGAACCAAGGAAATCTGACTGAAGTATGGACTTCAGCTATTCAGTAATAATATATCAGTTCAGCTCCTGACAGTTACTGTTTTTCTAATTATTTATTATTATTATTATTATTATTATTATTCCCGAAAGAGAACAGGAGCAAGGAAGGGGCAGAGAGGGAGAGAGAGAGAGAATCCCAAGCAGGCACCACACTGTCAGCGTGGAGCTTGAACTCACAGAACTGTGAGATAATGATCTGAGCCAAAATCAAGAGTCGGAAGGAAGCTTAAGCAACTGAGCCACCCAGGTGCCCTGAAGCATTTTCTTAACAATTAAAAATTTTCTCCTGTATTTGTGATTATATCACCTTTCTTATTAATGATATTATAATGTAATCATTCTTATTTTTATCTGGACCAGATTTATCACAGCCTCTTTGGTATTAATATTCTAAGAAAAAAATTTTAAAGTTAAAAAAATTTTTCTAGATCATTTTTCCATTTCTAAATCACTAAACTCTACTTCTAGATGTATTCATTGCTTTTCACTGAAAAAACCCAAAGCTGTTAGAGTACTATTTGATAGTCAATAGGCTCTAATAACTTTAGTTTTATTAATTGCTTCCTTATATTGGCTGAGAATTTAAATCATTTTATTTCTGGCTTTGTAGAATTCTTATTCATTGTTTTATAAATTTTATCAATGCCTACTAAGTGGCAGACAATGGATATGTATGATCTGGGCATAAAGCCATGAGCAAAAATTAGATTCTAGTCTTTGTTTTCAGTTTCCTGCATGTAATGAAGAACATTAAATTTCTGATGAGTAACATTGGAAATAAAATAATAATAAAACTAGTAACATCCCCAAGTTCTGGTATATAACCATTTCATTATCATTCCTTTCTGAATAGGCCCTAATTTCAATTCTGTTTAATTCAGAACTTGTACAGGAGGATTATCAATTTGCAAGAGGAGGTGATAAAATATTACCATGCAGATTAGTAACTATAAAACGGATCTCTACAATGGAGAGATCTAGCAGTCATCACTGTAACCAGGTGTTAACATCAAGCACCATTAAGAGTGGGAAAACTCAACATTATATGCTTTTTAACATTCACAACACTGACTCAAACCTCTTCATTTAACTTTTAATTTACTAGAACTGTTACAGATAGAACACAAGGAAATAATTTTAAAATCCCAGAACTTGGGACCATTCAGTAGGATAATTTTCTCATCCTCTTTGAAAATCCAAAGTAATGAAAAATTGGCGGGGATGTTATTCTAAAACAGGAACTAGCAAAATTTTTTGTGAAGAACCAGACAGTAAATATTTTAAGTTTTGTGGGCCATATGGCCTCTGCTGCAACCATTCAGCTGTGCCAGAAGAGTATGAAAGCATCCATAGGTGGTATGTAAACAAATCAGTGTCAGTCCTCCAATAAAACTCACATTTTAAATCCACTTATAATTTTCACATTCTACTAGGTTTTGTCCAAAAAAAATTACTTAAAACTCAAAAAAGGCATAAGTAATTACATAATAAAGATTTTCTAAATTCATTACACCCATATTCATTTAATCGCTTAATAACTCACTAGTAGTAATACAAATAATATTAAAAATAGTATCTAATACTTATTGAATAGAGACTATGTTTAAGATAGCTTTCCAAGTTTTCTACATTCCAAAAACAGCACTACAATGAAAGTACTGTTATCACCATTTATAAATGACTCCCATAGGGATAAATATCTTGCCCAATGTCATACAGGCTGTAAAGTATCAAATGGCAATCACTATGGTTTTTGTTAGATCAACAGGAGTTTTCTGTAGTAGGAGTTTCCTCAAATTTAACAATAATTGACTAGGGCTGGAGAGCTTTTGTAAATAAAGCATAAAAAACAAGGGCATATTCACATTCTCTGAATTTTCCTCCATGATGAATATTCTAATAATCCATAAATAGAGAAACACTAGTAAAGTCTTCCCTATGTTATATAAAAATACATCATAAATTTATTAATCTGAACATTTGAGTCATAACAAAAAATTCTAAACATTATTTACATTCTAAGGGGTTCTCACCAGTATAAATTGCTTAATGCCTTGTAAAAACTGAACCATACCTAAAAGTATTCCCATATTCCTTTCATTCACATTGTTTCTCAGTGTTATAAACCCACTGATGTACTGTACATTCTCTACCACATATATATGCCTTTCCACAGTCCTTATATTCATAAGGCTTCTCTCCAGTATGAATTCTCTGATGTACTTTAAGACTTGACCTAAGCCTAAGGGACTTCCCACATGTGTTACATTCAAAAGGTTTCTCACCAGTGTGAATACTCTGGTGTCGAGTAAGTCACCCATACACACTAAAAGCCTTCCCACATTCCTTACATTCATAGGGTTTCTCACCAGTATGAAATCTATGATGTACAATTAGTTGATGGCCACTACTAAAAGCCTTCCCGAACTCTTTACATTCATGGGGCTTTTCACCAGTATGAATTCTATGATGTACTCTGAGGCTTTCAATATGACTAAAGGTCTTCCAACATTCCTTACATTCATATGGTTTCTCACCTGTATGAATTCTCTCATGCCTAACAAGGTTTGAGGTGGTGCGACTAAAGGCCTTCCCACATTCTTTACATTCATAGGATTTCTCACCAGTATGAATTCTATGATGCATTCTTAGGCTTCCACCATGAATAAAGGCCTTCCCACATTCTTTACATTTATAGGGTTTCTCACCAGTATGAATTCTCTCATATTGAATAAGTGCTGAAGCATGACTAAAGGCCTTCCCACATTCCTTACATTCATAGCGCTTTTCCCCAGTATGAATTCTTTCATGCTGAACAAGATTTGAGGCACGACTAAAGGCCCCCACATTCCTTACATTCATATGGTTTTTCACCAGTATGAATTCTATGATGTACTCTGAGATCTATACCACGACTAAAGGTCATCCCACACTCATGGCACTCATAGGGTTTTTCACCAGTATGAATTCTATCATGTTGCACAAGATGAGAGGCTTGACTAAAGGCCTTCCTACATTTGTTACATTCATAGGGTTTCTCATCAGTATGAATTCTCTGATGTATTCTAAGTCTCCCACCCTGACTAAAGGCTTTCCCACATTCATTACATACATAGGCTTTCTTACCAGTATGAATTCTCCCATGCTGAGTAAGATGTGAGGCACAACTAAATGCCTTCCCACATTGTTCACATTCACAGGGTTTTTCACCAGTATGAATTCTCTGATGAACTCTAAGGTCTATCCTACGACTAAATGTCATTTCGCATTCCTCACATTTATAAGGTTTTTCACCACTATGAATTCTCTGATGCTGCAGAAGGTTGGAGGCATGATTAAAGGACTTTCCACATTGCTCACATTCATAGGGTTTCTCACCAGTATGAATTCTCTGATGTACTATAATGTCGTATGTCGACTAAAGGCCTGCCCACATTTGTCACATTCATAAGGTTTCTTTCTAGTATGAATTTTCTGATGTAGAGTAAGAGCTGAATGTTTTTTACAAACATGTACTTTTTCACAGCTGATTATTTCATATCTTGACTTCAAATCTAAAAGAAATGAGAAAAACATTTTGTTTTCCTGAACATAAGTGAATATTTTATAGTAAATTTCTTTAAAAATTAAAAACGTTACCCATGAGAGATGAATACTCTAGAGAACTCCAAAATCAGCTATATAGTTTGCATTAGTTACTGACAATGTCTCCACAACTCATTTATTATATTACTACAATAATTTAATGTACTCTCTGTAGTATCAGTTTCCATGTGGCAACTATTTATACCTTATCTTTTTCCAATTATATTTTTCCTTTAAAATACAAATATTGTCATTCCCTCCAGTGCACAACCATGTGTGTTTTTCTTTGTCCTCATTTTAAATAAAATAATAGAAGTTCTTGTTTGCTGAATTTCACTGAGCTTTTTCTTATTAAGTATCCATTCTACAAATTTTCTATCTGTTTTACTCCTTTATATCTTTTCTCAGGTCCTTTTCTACAAGTCTGTCAATGAATTTTCAGACAGGGATGAAATATACACCCTGCTAAAAGTCTTACGGAATTTTGAGCATTTGGGTACTTTGAGGAAAAGAAGTGAAACTCAACTATAGAGCAAAGGAATCTGGAAAAAAGAGTTCCAGGGAAATATGTGGAAAAGAAGGAACAGATGGCTTGCAGAACAACAAAGAATATGAAAGGATATCTTGAAAAAATTTATATGTGCTGAATGAGTGGGAAAAGACTTGGGGGCCAGAAATAACATTTTTATTTTAAATGTTGATTTATTTTTGGGACAGAAAGAGACAGAGAATAAGCAGGGGAGCGGCAAAGAGGGAGACACAGAATCTGAAACAGGCTCCAGGCTCCGAGCTATCAGCACACAACTCGGCGCAGTTCTCAAACTCCTGAACCATGAGATCATGACCTGAGCCGAATTTGGACACTGAACTGACTGAGACACCCAGCTGTCCCATTTTTAAAAATAATTTATTGTCAAGCCAGCTAACATAAAGTGTATTCTTGGCTTTGGGAGTAGATTCTTGTGATTATAATATGTGCCAAATTCTGAGATAATACACTTCGTCTCCAAAAACAGGTAACAACAGGAATTAGTAACAATAGCAGAATAGCAAAACATGTTTGATATGAAAATGGAAGTATCCTCTCCAGAATAAATACTGGGTAAGTATGGAAATAGAAAAACAAAACAGGTACAATAGAGAAAATAAGTACATACCAGAAATTTAGGCATTCAATTTGTGCATTCAGAGAATTCAAAAGACTTAATTACTGTCATTAAAATGAAAGAAATAAATGAGTCAAGAAAATAATTCCAAAATTTAGAAAACAAGCAAACTAAAGGAAAGTAGAAAAAACAAATTAAGATAAAACCACAATGTAATGAGTTAGAAATATGTAGTAGTAACCAATAAAAAGCTGGTGCTTTAAAAATCAAGAAGTAAACATTAGCCAAACCAATCAAAAAGGAGTAAAAACAAAAAATAAGAAAGAAATGATTAAGGAGGAAATGCAAAACTAAAATTAATTTTGCTGATATTATGAATACTTTGAATACATCACTGATACTTCTGAAGTAATGGAATGGACAATTTTCTACAAAAATTCATCAAAATTCATTTAAAAAATCACCAGGAATAGAAGGTTTAAACAGACCAATTGCAAAAGAAAAAATTGTCAAAAAAATAGTTATGATGAGTATTTTTTAACTTCTAAATCATCGTTTCTAAAAATCAATGTCCATTATATGGATCCAGCATGGTTAGATCGAGAAACAATTTGGAACAGGGCAAAAAAGGTGAGCCTAGCTAGAAATCTTACACAAAAATGAAATAAAAATGTAAAAGACTTCAGAAGTGTGACTGGCCAACACTGTGAAAATAGTAGCATAAAAGAAATGATTGTGATAGGGCCGCCTGGATGGCTCAGTTGGTTAAGCGTCCGACTTTGGCTCAGGTCAGGTTCTCTCAGTTCGTGGGTTCGATCCCCACAGAGCCTGGAGCCTGCTTTGGATTCTGTGTCTCCCTCCTTCTCTGCCCTTCCCCTGCTCGCACTCTGTTTCTCTCTGTCTCTCCAAAATAAACATTAAAAAAAAATTTTTTAATCTTAAAAAAAAATAAAATAAATGATTGTGATAAATATACACAATGTAAAAAGCAGTGAGTCCACAATGACACGAGAAAATAAATGAAGAATAATTTCACTGTTAAATAGCTCCTTAACTGAAGATGTTCTATTTCCATCACAGTATTGTAAATTCCTTATAGTCATTTCCCTCTGACTGATAGCAACTAAAAATGCTTGACAAAATAAAAAAACAAAACACATGAAGTCAGTAAATTTAAGTAAACAAAAGAAGACTATAGTGGGGCACCTGGCTGGCTCAAAGAGAACATGCTACTCTTGATCTCAGAGTTGTGAGTTCAAGCCCCCATTGGGTGGGGAGCCTACTTTTTAAAAAATTTAAAAAAAAGAAGAGAACTGTGGAGAGGAGTGAAAACCTTAAAAAGTAAACTACACGAGGGTGAGTTTCTTGCTATTTTCTATATCACAACCTTGCCACAAGGGAGGGGCCCAGTTATATTGGGGCAAAAAATGGGCTGTGAAAGCCCTGACATATTTGTTGCTACAATAATCATGGCAGGGACACCTGGGTGGCTCAGTTGGTTAAGCTTCTGCCTTTACTCAGGTCATGATCTTGTGGTCCACTGTCCATGGGTTTGAGCCCCACTTTGGGCTCTGTGCTGACAGCTTAGAGCCTGAAGCCTGCCTAGGATTCTGTGTCTCCCTCTCTCTGCCCCTCCCCCACTCATGCTCTGTCTCTGTCTCTGTCTCAAAATAATAAACAAACTTAAAAAAAAAAAGAATCGGGGCACCTGGGTGGCTCAGTCAGTTAAGCGTCCGACTTTGGCTCAGGTCATGATCTCATGGTTCATGGGTTCGAGCGCTGTGTCGGGCTCTGTGTTGACAGCGAGCTCAGAGCCTGGAGCCTGTCTTCAGATTCTGTGTCTCCCTCTCTCTCTGATCCTCCCCTGCTCACGCTGTCTCTCTCAAAATAAATAAATAAATAAAACGTTAAAGAAAAAGAATCATACCAAGGAACACTAGCAAACTGGAAAGTGAGCGAGGAACTTTCCAGAGGGAAACATTCTGGAAAACCTTAGCCTAATCCTGAATCACACATGCATGAGAAGGACACAAACCAGTGTAAGCAAAGCCTTAGAGAATTAAACTACTGCCCATAAACAACAGGACAGAATGTATAGTCTAAGTTTTATTGTTTTGATAATTTGCTAAAATACAGTAATGCCCTACTTACAATAATGAATAGAATAACCTGGCCAATCAACAAGGAAACAGAGGGCTTGAACAATACTCTAAACAAACTGAACCTAACAGACATACTGTAATTCTTCTTAATGAATCATAACATTTTACATTTGATTCGATCCCCATAACACACTGACTTTATTAGTCACTATTCAAAACTCTGATCTACCTGCTGCTCCTAAACACACAACACTCGTCTTCTCTTTCAGGCCTTTGCATTTGTTTACTCTTCTTGGAATGTTCTTCCTCTTATACTCAAATGGCCAGGGGCCTTACTCACCACATCTTACCTCCTCAGAAAAGTGTTCCTGACCATCTTACCCTAATTTGTCCTGTCCTTAGTTTCCTTGACACTGTATTTCACTATGTGATGTTATGTACATATTTTTTTGTTTATATGTTTATTTTATGTCTTCCCTAATATAGTATAAATTCCATTTCAGTAGCCAGATATAGAAATGCATTTATCTTTAGGCAATGAAGCAACATATATAAGTCTAAGTGCACAAGAGGAATCAGAGAGCAGTTGAGTCCAAAATACAGATAAAATGGTGCATGAGGAAGGAGGACAGTGCCCATTACTGAATGGGGAGGGAAAGATTGGAAAAGTAACAAAAGGAGTGGTTAATGAGGTGAAGATGAAATTCACTGGGTAGCTAACTGATGCAAATCATGCATTTCCTCTTTAGATCCCAAGTATGTTCTCTAAGATGAACAGAATTTTCCAAGGTCTCTCCTTGACCACTTACTTAGCTTTTACCTACACAGATATATTCCCATAACTTGACTTGCTCACACTTACCTGTACACCATCTTTTTGTGTCCTCCCTCGCAATCATCCAGGGCTCTTTTCTTTGCTCCAATAATGTGATCACATCTGGCTTAGAAATGGAATGTTCTGCTTACAAAGAAAAAAATGCATATTATGTAGAACATAACATTGCTAAGTTAAAATTATAATAATGGGGCGGCTGGGTGGCTCAGTCAGTTAAGCATCCGACTTCAGCTCAGGTCACGATCTCATGGTTTGTGGGTTCAAGCCCCACATCAGGCTCTGTGCTGACAGCTTGGAGCCTGTAGCCTGCTTCGGATTCTGTGTCTCCCTCTTCCTCTGTCCCTCCCCCACACATGCTCTGTCTCTCTCTTGCAAAAATGAGTATAAAAAAAAAGAGATGCTTAAAAATTATAATAATAAAGGTCAAAATGATACTGAATAAGATTTTTGAGAAGAGAGGGTAAAAGAACTAAAGAACAAGAAATCAGGTATAATAAGTGTTGTTATGGTTTTGTTTTATTTTTTTAATATATACTCATAAATCCTCTTTTTTTTTGAAAGAATGCATAATACCATAGTTTAAAATACAGAATCTGGAGTTTTAGTTCAATTCCTGTCTTTGCGGCCTTCCACCTATGTCTGACCTTGGAAAAGTCACTTAAACCCAGTGTCTTAGTATTCTCACTTATAAAATGGGAATAGGGCTGTCAGGAGGATCAAACAAGTTGATACATATGTGTAAAACACTCAGAGCACTGCCTATTACATACTAAGAACAATGTTAGCTATTAACATGATTACTGATATTGCTATTTTTCCAAAGAATGCAGAAGAAGGGCTCTCTCTAGGATATTTTTTCCATTTTAAATGTAATGTTCACAGGTTACAACTTTCAACCACAAAACAAAGAATTTATGAAACAGAATGTATATGCTTCAGTTTTTAATGAATTCCATTTATCTAATGCACCACTGTTTTAATTGTAGAAACTCTTGGGGTACCTGGGTGGCTCAGTTGGTTAAGCTTCTGACTTCTGCTCAAGTCATGATCTCATGGTTTGTAGATTCAAGCCCTGATTGGGCCCCAGAATGACAGCACAGAGCCTGCTTGGGATTCTCTCTCCCTCTCTCTCTGCCCTTCCCCAATTTGTGCTTTCTTTCTCTCAAAATAAAAAACTAAAAAAAATTGTAGAGGCTCTTTTAGGTCAATGAGAGCAATTTAGGACCCTGTGTCAAGCTTATTTCCCTGCAAGTAGATAAGAAAATGTAATCTCTATAGATATTCTGAGCATAAATAAATAGGAAAACGGAATCATTTAATAATGGTTATATAATAAATGCCAGAGAATTCTAAACAAGATCCTGTTCATAAAGGAAAAGAGGTAACTGCAAAAGAGGTATGAAAATCACTGGACAGGGAAGATGAAGATGTTGTAGGGGCCAAGGGCCGACCATCCCAAAATGTGGTACTTTGGCATACTAATTATTGTAAAAGTTAAATGCAGGGAGCTTGGATGGCTCAGCTAGTTGAGCAGATGACTCTTGATTTTGGCTCAGGTCATCATCCTGGGGTCATGGGATCAAGATCTGTGTCAGACTCCGTGTTGAATGTGGAGCCTGTTTAAGATTCTCCTTCTCTCCCCCTCTGCCCATCTCCTCTGCTTGCACACATTCTCTCTCTCAAAAATAAAATAATAATAAAATTTTAAAAAGAGTAAATGTAGAGGCACCTGGCTGGCTCAGTTAGAGCATGTGACTCTAAATCTCAGGGACATGACTTCAAGTCCTACAATGGGTATGGGGTCTACAAAAAAAAAGTTAAATACAAAAATAACACTATGATCCGCACTTAGTCTCCAAAGCAGAAAATAAATCTCCTAATGGAAGGTATCCTCCCTGAGATAAAGTGATGTCCTTATAACAGATATAGGGAATTCAGAACTGAGAAGGCTCTATTAACACTTGTTTTCTTTTTCCAATGATTATATATTTTTAAGAGAGAGAGAGAGAGAGAGAACGAGGGGCAGAGAGAGAGGGAGACAGAATCTGAAAGCAGGCTCTGTGCTAACAGCAAAGAGCCAGATGTGGGGCTCGAACTCATGAACCATGAGATCATGACTTGAGCCGAGATCAGAAGCTTAATCCACTGAGCCCGGCAGGTGCCCCGACAATCCATTACTTTATACTAATTTACTTCCCCAGCCCAAAATCTGTTTAGAATTCCTTAGTAATTGAAACTCCAAACATAAGTTTTCATTGTCCTATCAATTCTTCACAAATTTGTCATCTCTTTCTCTAAAGAATATAAAAACTGCCTGCTTTCATCATTTATTTCTTTGAGTTTCAGGTTCATTTTCGAGACTCTGTGTTCACATAATTAAACTTTGGTTTTTTTCTCCTGTTAATCTGTCTCACATAAATGTAATTTGTAGACTAGCTAGAAGAATCTTGAAGGGTAAAGAAAAATTCTTCCTCCCCAACAATTTTTAATGGAGCTACAATTTCCAACCTGACAAAGCTCAAATGTCTTTGCAAAAAAAGTCTTTGTCAAAGAAATGTCTTTGCAAAAAAAATGATAATAATACTACTACTACTACTAATAATAACAAAGAAATGTATCTAGTTTCCTGAAGCAGCCCTGAAAATCACGGTGGGGGAAAAATGCAGATTCCAAGTTATCCTAAATCATTAGAGGCTGATAAACATACCCAATGAGACGGAGTTATCATAGTTCTCCGTCATCACATCCCAGTACAAGTTCTTCTGAAAAGAGTCAAGATAATCTCACTCCTGTTGAGAGAAGTGTATGGCCACATCCGTGAATGTCACAGATCTCTGAAATGGCAAACCCATGTATTAATAGAGAAATTAGAGGAATATTTTGAAGATGTAAGGAGAGGAGAGAAGGACTACATTGCAGGAAGATAGCAACATAGCAAATAGGCAGGCTAAAAATCTATTATATAGGAAGGGACTGAAGCAAAATATATACATATTTCTGAAAAAGCTTGCTGGAATAGACCAAATTTCCTAGCATACTCTTAAATATCTGAATTATTTGAGGGGCACCTGGGTGGCTCAGTCGGTTAAGTGTCCGACTTCGGCTCAGGTCATGATCTCGCAGTTTGTGAGTTCGAGCCCCTCATCGGGCTCTGTGCTGACAGCTCAGAGCCTGGAGCCTGTTTCAGATTCTGTGTCTCCCTCTCTCTTTGTCCCTCCCCTGCTCGTGCTCTGTCTCTCACTGTCTGTCATAAATAAATGTTAAAAAAAATTATTTAAAAAAAATCTGAATCATTTGAGAATAAAAATAGTAACCATTGACTGTTAAATCAAATAGGGAATGCAAGCATAATGTATGATTGTTATTTGTCACATAAATTATCAGTAAACATGAGTTGAAAATTTTTGGTTTTTAGAGAATATTTAATCAAGTATTTTTCAAAATGTAATATGAAGTCTTAATTTTAGAAAACAGAGTTTGTATAAAATTAAGAATTCTCTTAAGCATTAAATTTTCATTGTTTCAGATCTTACCACAAATATACTTTCTTGTTTTGACAAACCCATGTACTTTCTGGCACATGATTTAATTCAGGGACATGTTGGATTTAATCATTTATACAGGTAGGACATAGTACATTTGTAAAGTCTTCCCCAATTTGGTGATTCTATGTTCACGTACTACTTATGATACATAGTTTTCTCATTGCCATCTACCATCTGTCAGTGAACACCTAGCTTATGTTGAGTATGAAAGGCAGTTTCCACTTAAGTTACCAGTGATCACCATCTGTATTTATGCCCTTGTGTACTCTCCTTCACATGTGTATGGGCTGAGCTGCGTGACTTGCTTTTAATAAACAAAATGTGACTAAAGTGATGAAATGTTATTTCTGATAGATCCATATCGCTTGCCCTCCTTTGATGTCACACTTGCTCAACCAAGTGTGGCCTCCAGTCAGCAGCCCAAGAGCAACTGGATCCTGTCAAAACCCACTTGAGTGAGTTTGGAAGCAGATACACCCAATGTTGGCCTTAAGGTGACTTCAGCCCTGACCAACACTTTGATAGCCTTGTAAGAGATCCAGGCAGGAGAGTCAAACTAATCTATGTCCAGATTTCTGAACCACAAACTGTGAGATAAATGTTGACTGCTAAGTGTTGGGGGTAATTTGTTACACAGCCAATAGATAACTAATACATTGAGTTAAGAATACTGAAGAAGGATGATGAATTATGCAGATGTCACCTAAATTCAGTATGTCTCATCCAACAACAGAATAGTCTTCATATTTATCTCTAGAGATTTCCTGCCAAGGTCTATGACCAAATTTGCAAGTCTCAATCATATGCTAATTCAAACAAATTATGATATTTTACTCTACACTGAGATTTAAGTCATTTGATACTAAATTTGATACTACCCTATCTACCTAGAAAACACAAATCTGGGAAATTTCAAAGTCTTCTCATGGATGGTCAAATACAACCATTATTTCCATCTGACCACAATTATAGTGCAACCTCACATGACATAAATTTGTACTTCAAAGGGCATACATATCTCCTTTACTATTCCATCGCTGCTCTTGATAAAAGAAAGCACACTTTAGACATGTTGAATAATTTTGCAGTAATAACATGAACACTGGTTAGTTTAGAACAGGTCACATGGAAAGGATGCTGGGTAATTTATCATCACATTTCACTGGAACAAAAGATGAGTAGAAGATTACTGGAGGTGCCTTTTCTTGGTAGTAAACTCTAGAAAAATTAATGAAAATACATGATCTAATAAAAAAGGTCAATGGGGCACCTGGGTGGCTCAGTCGGTTAAGCATCTGACTTCGGCTCAGGTCATGATCTCACAGCTTGTAGGTTCGAGCCCCGCATGGGGCTCTGTGCTGACAGCTAGCTCAGAGCCTGGACCCTGCTTCAGATTCTGTGTCTCACTCTCCCTCTGACCCTCCCCTGCTCATGCTGTCTCTCTCAGAAATTAAAAAAAAAACAAAAACCACACACATACATTTAAAAAAAAGGTCAAGAAGGAAGGAAACATCAACTTACACAGACCATGGTTTTAGACTTACAAGAGTGGATCAGTCCTCAGGGTTCCTCTGACAGAAAAGCATAGATCCAGAAAGCCAGAGCTGGAAGAAGAGAAATATCTTAAGACCAGTTTTGCTTTAGTATTCCCAAAGGGACATATATTAAGATTAACATCTTCCACTCCAAGTTCAAACCTACTTTCCATCACACACAATTCTAGGTAGATTAGGATTCTAGATAAGGCCATTTCTTTTCCCAAATCCCAGCTGTCTCTGATGAACAAAGTCACAGAACAGAAGCATATGTGCATTAAAGTCAGATGTACACCTCAGAAGTTCTTTGGCCACTGCACCATTTTGGCGAGGCAGATGAAGACCTAAGAATGGACAGTGCAGTCTTGCTCTGAGCAGATCCTCTTCCTTCTATTCTCACCTTCTAAGACCTCTATCATCTTAATAAGAACCTCTTTAGCAAGTGGGTACAGTTGGTTAAACCACTAGAGATGGAAAATCAGTATTCTGTACTCTAAGTCTAGAAAATCTTACCAGATGACAAACATAGATGACAAACCATTACTGTACTACAATACAAAGTAGACATCAAATGTGAAGTTGGGAAAAATATTTAAGGATATGAGAAATCTTCCAGATATGCTGTCAAAAATAATTAGATTGACCAATAGTATTATTTTTAAAAATATATATAAATATATCAATCACTAAAGAGAAAAAGTGGTGGAGAGACACACAATATAATCAGTAGACTAAAAAGTCTGGAAGGTTATGAAACCATTATAACTGTTTATCTTTTTATTTTGATCTTGATTTTTCTTTTTTATCTTTTTAATTTAAAAAAATTTTAATGTTCTCATCTGGCCATGTGTAGCAACATGGATGGACCTTGAGGGTGTTATGCTGAGCAAAATAAGTCAGGCAGAGAAGGGCAAATATCATATGTTTGCACGTATAGGAGGATTAGGAGGAACTTGACGGAGGAACAAGGGGGAGAAGAAGGGCGGAAATGGTGGGGGAAAGGGAGAGAGGCAAACAATGAGAGACTCTTGAATGCTGACAAAAACTGAGGACTGATGGATGTGGGGGGGAGGGGGGGTGGGCATGGAGGAGGGCACTTGTGGGGATGAGCACTGAGTGTTATGTGGAAACTAATTTGACAATAAACTATTTGTAAAAAAAAAAAATTTTTAACGTTTATTTTTGAGAGAAACAGAGTACAATCCGGGAGGAGGGGCAGAGAGAGAGGGAGAACACAGAATCCAAAGCAGGCTCAAGGCTCAAACTCACAAACCATGAGATCATGACCTGAGCCGAAGTTGGATGCTTAACTGACTGAGCCACCCAGGCACCCCTTGATTTTTTTTTTTAAAGCTTACTCATAATTACTGTAACAATGACCATAGGTTAACTGGAAAGATATGTGTATTTTTTTAACTTGTTAACAGGAAGACGTCAAAAAAGGAGAATCGAAAAAAATCCTTTGTTATCTAATTTAGACTGTTTTACTGACAGCTTATCTTTTGTCTGCTTCCTTTGGATCTATGTTATCATTTCTTCTCAGGGATGAGGGAGTTCTGTCTAGAAGATATAGGAATCTGTCTTTGTTTAATCTCTTATATGAAATGATGATCTCAATACAGCTTCATTTCAGGTCTTGACAGAAGGATTTATTTGGTTTATAAACCTGTCAGCTAAGCCATCATGTCCCCCAAACAGCTGCTGATTTGTGATATCCTATTAGTTTTACTTTGCATCTAACAAAATTAGAAGGAAAACGGTGAGTATAAAAGTCATAGTACAAAATCCACTTATTACCATAGATATTTCATAGAATCTGTATATTTTATTTACATCCTGTTGTTGTAGATAGATGGGTGGATTCACAAGGTAGGTCACCTAAATCTCTCTAGTGGTCTTCACCACACACTCTTACAATTATTACCATTCAGATTTTACTTCATTTTATTTAAAAAAATTGTTTAATGTTTTATTTATTTCTGAGAGAAAAAGAGAGAGAGAGAGAGAGAGAGAGAGAGAGACAGCGTGAGCAGGGGAGGGTCAGAGAGAGAGGGAGACACAGAATCTGAAACAGGCTCCAGTCTCTGAGCTGGTAGTCAGCACAGAGCCTGACACGGGGATCGAACCCACGAACTGGGAGATCATGACCTGAGCTGAAGTCGGACGTTTAACCGACTGAGCTACCTAGGTGCCCCAACCTCATTTTAGATAATAAGCATTTTTAAGGAAGCAACTATGTCTTTCCAATGATTATATTACCTCAAATCCTATAATTTCTTAGTCTAGAATATAGTAGGAACTTAATAAAAGTCTGATTTTAGCACAAAATTCCATTTATAGGAAATTTTTTAAGGAAAGAACTATAGCAGTATATTAGGCATGTACCCAGGAATGTGCATCAAATAATTTTTGATAACCAAAAATTAAAAACATAACTATCTCACAGAAGGTAACAGGTTAAACATATTATGGTCTGCAATATGATGACATACTGTGGCCTCATTAATAATCCATATGAAATGATGGAAAATAATATTAAGTCAGTGAAGAAGGCAGGTTTTAAAAGATTTGCATATGTAGCTGATATCCTGTTGAAATTAAGAACACAGACTCTGTTGTCAGATTTTAGGAATTGAAAATGAGCTTCAAGCTGTGAGAGTTAATAATACCTCAGTGCCTCTGTTGATTACAAAATCAGCAAAGAAAAGTTAAGAAATTAACTACTACATGGGTGCCTGGGTAGCTCAGTCAGTTAAGTGTCTGACTTTGGGTCAGATCATGATCTCATAGTTTATGTGTTCCAGCCCCACATCAGACTCTGTGCTGACAGCTCAGAGCCTGAAGCCCGCTACTGATCTCTGTCTCTGCCCCTCCTCCCACTTATGCTCTGTTTCTCTCTCTCAAAAATAAATAAGCTTTAAAAAATAATAACAAATAAAAGAATATTACCTATTACATATGACTGTTTTGAAGAATAAACAAGACAATCCATATTAACACTAAAAAGTGTAACAAAATGGTTAGTGTAAATTATCAATCACTACTAGAGATCAGTCATTATATTACCCTTAACCCATTATTATACATGGAAGTTAATTCAGCTGCATCATGTTATTCTTATAGAAAATTTGTGCTTCTTGGGCTTTCTCTTTACTTTTAAAATTTTCAGTTTCTATCTTTGAGAAAAAATAATTCTTCTTAATAAAATCATGAGTAACGAGAGAGAGAGAGACTATTACATATTTGATATATATAATGTGTAGCAATTCAAAACGTATTAACATGTTTAAAAAGGTAAGCAACTTTTCCTTATATTTATCTCCTCATACAGTAGCTCACCTTAGAGTCACCAGCACTTTGATTTTGTTGCTATGTATCCTTCCAGGGAAGTTATTTTCACATGCAAATATGCACATTTGCTATAAAGTGTATATATATGTATATATTATATGCACACATAATTTCAAGTGCAGTTTTATGTTATACATAATATATATAATATATATGCATATACATGTTTTTCTTTTTCTTCACACAAATGTGTTTCCAAATCAGTACATAAAGAGTGTCATTATTCCCAATAGTTCCCTAAGGGCAAAGTATGACCCTAATTTAAGAAACAAGTCTTCTACTAAGCATATTAAAGAATTTCCTCTGTTTTCTTATAAGCAGTACTCTAATCAGTATTCCTACACATACATCAGTTTGCTTAATTTTAGGTTGATATGTAAGTTAAATTCTCAAAAGTGGATTAGCTATGTGAATTTTGACCTGTGATATTGACAAATTTCTCCTTAACAGGACTGTACCATTTTACATTTTCACAGAAATGTATGGAGTGTTTATTTCCATAATCAATACAACTCATTTTGACTCTGTTCTTATTCTAAGGCTCCACTTTCTCCCAACCTGAAAAGTCATCTATTTTCTTTGAATCAAGTTCATTGAGAATTCTACACCTGTAATTTTAGCCTCATACTTCTTTTTTTAATGTTTTTATTTATTTTTTATTTCTGAGAGAGAGACAGTGTGAGTGGGGGAGGGTCAGAGAGAGAGGGAGACAGAATCTGAAGCAGGCAGAATCTGTCAGCACAGAGCCCGACGCGGGGCTCGAACCCATGAACCGTGAGATCATGACCTGAGCCGAAGTCAGATGTTTAACCAACTGAGCCGCCCAGGCGCCCCAGCGTCATACATCTTATAAAGAGGACAACAGTGTAATAATGTTCCTCTTAAGTCTGTAGACTCAGCAAAATGAAATTTCAATCACACACCTATTTCTAAGATTATTTTAGGTAGCTCAAATTCAGACGACACATAAAAACTAGGCTGAGGACAGGATTTAGCATCTCTGAAGTTTGGCTTTTATAAAAATCCTATGCATTGTGGGCACAGAAAGCTCATGAAATGGTACAAATGAGTAGGAGGGTGTCTTGTTGGCCTCCTCCCCACTTCCTTGGTGACAGCAGGGTTCTGGAGATGTCTGAACACGTGATATCTAGACACTGGATAAATGAGATTGATAACAGTTTATTAGTCATACATCCTCACATCCCAGGGGAGGAAGACACCATATACCATGGAGTGGTTACACTAGGGAGCAGAGTAAACCAGCAGGGGCTGTGAAAGGCTGATTTTTTAGCAGCAAGATAGGTGCCCCTTATTTCCATGGGAGGACGTTTTTGTGGGTTAGTAGGGAGGTAAAGCCCATTGGGTTGAGGACTGGAGTGCAGCTGATCCAGCTGATATTTGACTTACCTCGTTGAGAGCTTTTCCTACTGAGTGTGGTATATCTGGTTAGAGCAAGGGAACTCAGGGGTAGGTCTTTGGGGCCCTGTGAGGCTAGGACATTAAGATATTAAAGATATTAATACAACGTGTTAAATTTTAGGCCTTAAAATACAGAAGAAAGAAGGAAGAAACATGAAGTATATGCTCTTTAGTAATTTCATTATAAAAATTAATATTTCAAAATTCGGAACTGAAAAACACTAAATATTCATAATAAACCTGTACAATAAAAATCAGTATGAATATTTTAGAATGTGTTTTTTCCAGTTAAAAAGATTTTTTTAATGTGTATTTATTTAAGAGAGAGACAGAGCACAAGCAGGGGAAGAGCAGAGAGAGGAAGACACAGAATCTGAGGCAGGCTCTAGGCTCTAAGCTATGAATAAGGGTTGACATTAGACGAGGTAATTATTTTGTTATGCGTGATTATATGACACTTTAGGTAAGTAGGAAATTATCTTTTTTTAGGGGATGTATTATCTTGATGTTTAGAACACTATCAAATTATACTGTAAAAGGCATAGGAAATAGATTGTTAGCATGGCAATATATTAATATTTCATGTACTATTATAACTTTCGTATATGTATAAATTTTTTCATACTAAAAGTATAGGAAAAAAACAAAATGCATATCCTTGTTAATTTCACATCAATTTTTAAAATTTGTTTTAATGTTTTATTTATTTCTGAAAGAGAGAGAGAGAGAGAGATAGCGTGAGCAGGGGAGGGTCAGAGAGGGAGACACAGAATCCGAGGGAGGCTCCAGGCTCTGAGCTAAGCTGTCAGCACAGAGCCCGTCGCAGGGCTCGAAGCCACAAACCGTGAGATCATGACCTGAGCCAAAGTCGTATGCTTAATTGACGGAGCCACCCAGGCGCCCCAATTTCACATTAATTTTGAATTGTGGACAAGGAATGTAAGTTACTGGGTAAACATTTTTTACACTGTCTAAATCGATACACCTAAATTTCATTAAATGATTCACCTAAAGAGATCTGAATGAAGATGCCATCGTGTTTTGCTTTTTAATTTATTTTTTTTATTTAAAAAAATTTTTTTAATGTTTTATTTATTTCTAGGAGAGAGAGAGACAGCGTGAGCAGGGGAGGGTCAGAGAGAGAGGGAGTCACAGACTGAAACAGGCTCCAGGCTCTGAGCTGGCAGTCAGCACAGAGCCCGACGCAGGGCTCGAACCCACGAACTGCAAGATCATGACCTAAGCGAAAGTCGGACGCTTAACCGACTAAGCCACCCAGGCGCCCCTGCTTTTTAATTAAAAAAATATATATATTTATTTTGAGAGAGAGCAACAGATGGAGAGAACCCCAAGCAGACTCCGTGCTGTCAGCACAGAGCCTGACATGGGACTCAATATCACAAACCATGATATCATGACCTGAGCCGAAATCAAGAGTCAGATGCTCAACCGACTGAGCCACCCAGCCGCCCCTAAAACTTTTTAATTTTTATGAGGTCTTATTACCTATTTTGTCTTTGGTTGCCTGGGCTTTTGGTATCATATTTTAAAAACAATCTAATCAGGATGCCTGGGTGGCTCAGTCGGTTGAGCATCCGACTTTGGCTCAGGTCATCAACTCATGGTTCGTGAGTCAAGCCCCACATCGGGCTCTGTGCTGACAGCTCAGAGCCTGAAGCTTGCTTCCAATTCTGTGTCTCTAGCTCTCTCTGCCCCTCCTCTGCTCACATTGTCTCTTTCTCAAAAATAAACATTAAAAAACATTTAAAAAATAAAAATAAAAAAATAAAAACAATCTAATTGAAGAGCACAAAGATTTTCTCCTATATAGCCTAAAATATACAGTTTAAGTACTTACATTTGATCTATTTTGTGTTAATTTTTGTAGCTGGTGTGAAGAGATCCAATTTCATGATTTTGCATGTAAATATGCATTGGACACAGAATCATTTGTTGAAAAAGGCTCTCTCTTCCCCACTCTACTCCCCAATAAAATGTAAAATGTACTGCCATCCTTACTGAAAATCCATTGGCCATACATCTATTGGTTTATTTCAGGACTCTCAATTACACACACACACACACACACACACACACACACACGGAATAAATGCCAGGACCACATTGCTTTGATTACTGCAGCTCTGTTACTAAGTTTTGAAATTGGAAAGAATGATTGCTTTTATTTTCCTCTTTTTAAAACTTTTTTTTTTCTTTTTTAAACAATTCTGGGTCCCTTGCATTTCTGTATCAATTTTAGGATCAGCTTGTAATAAAGTCACCTAGGATTTTGATAGGAATTATGGTGAATTTTTACATCAACTTGGAAACTATTACTATCTTAACAATATTAAATATTCTGATTCATTAATATGGGTTACCTTTCCATTTATTTAGATAATCTTTAATTTCTTTCCTAATGTTTTCAGTATACAGTTTGGCACTTCTCTTGTTAAATTTGCAACTCAGTATTTGATCTTTTTAATGCTACTATAAATTGTTTTATATTTGTTTTAATTTCATTTTCAGATTAATTGTAAGCATATAGAAATACACTTGTTTTCTGTATACTGATCTTATATCCTGCTACCTTGCTTAGCTCATTTATTAGCCCTAATTTTTTTTTCCTATGGATTCTCCCACATTTTCTATATACCAGATCACATCACTGGCAGATAGTTTGTTCTTCCCATCCAAACTACAATCCTTTTATTTCGTTTTCTTGCCTAACTGCACTACTACCAATGCTGAAAAGAGGCGTTAGGAGTAGTTATCCACTTGTTCCAGACTCTCCAGAATCATGGTAAACTTCAGAAATGGTCTCTGGACAAAGATCCAATCCAGAGCACTGCTAGGAAAATATAATCTAAAAGGAAGTAGAGGGGGGGCGCCTGGGTGGCTTAGTCGGTTAAGCGTCCGACTTTCGCTTATGTCATGATCTCGCGGTTCGTGGGTTCGGGCCCCGCGTTGGGCTCTGTGCTGACTGCCAGCTCGGAGCCTGGAGCCTGTTTCAGTCTGTGACTCCCTCTCTCTCTGACCTTCCCCTGTTCACGCTGTCTCTCTCTCTCTCTCCTAGAAATAAATAAAAACATTAAAAAAAATTATAAAAGAAAGTAGAGGGGTATGTTCATCTCGATCCTTTGAAAAGCAAATAATGACATAGAATTAGGTGCATAAAGGATAATGGGGTAAATGCCTGTAAAGGAAAAAGAGAGCCAAGGAAAGTAATGAGTCTTCAGGCCAGGATGACAAGTCTGTAGGAGGGGAGGAGGGAGACTATGTAGGGAAACCATAAAAGGCAGAACAGTTCTATGAAGTTTCAGCCAAGCTGATGAGTTCTTGATACAGTTGCCTGGTTGAGGAGGTCTGGATCTTACAAGAATTGACCTGTATTATTATCCACATTGTGCTAAAGAATGGCCTCAACATAAACATGGTGGTTATTTCAGACAGGGAACAGGGGGCTGTCAATTATGCTTCTCCTAGCAGGGGATCTGGCCTCCAGAATAAGAAAAATCCCTTGGTTAAGACCTCAGAAAGATCTAAAGAGATACTTAAGAGAATCACCATTCAGTGAAATTCCCATGAAAGGGCCATAGGCAAAGTTGAAGCCCAAGGCAGAGAAGAGGAAATCTAGCTGAGTGAGTAAGCACGAGAAATCTAGCATTCTGTTCATTTACAAGCAAGTGACTGGGTGCAGGGAATTAGGCTTGTTTTGAAGGGCACAGTTTCAAAGAATTTGTGGACATATTAAAAAAAAATTTAATGTTATATTTATTTCTGAGAGAGAGCGAGAGAGAGCAGAGGAGGGTCAGAGAGAGAGGGAGACATAGAATCGGAAGCAGGCTCCGGGCTCTGAGCTAGATGTCAGCAGAGAGCCTGATGCGGGGCTAGAACCCACGAACTGAGAGATCATGACCTGAGCCGAACTGGGACGCTTAACCGACTGAGCCACCCAGGTGCCCCTTTTGGACATGTTTTTCAAATGCGACCAGTGGTCCTCTGAGTACAAATTGTTTACATTCCTACCACATACAAAATACACTCAAGAAGCACCAGAAGGCTCACCCATTTACAGCATCAACTGCAAGTCCAGGATTTCCTTACCTAAATTAGGTTTGCCGTGGATGTGGATGGTCTTTTCCTGACACACTCTCTCTACCCTAGCAGCCAGTTTGAGTGAACCACCTAGAGGCTGGATCTTTCACGCCTAGTCAAGCCTTCAGATGACTGAAATCTCATGAAAAACCCAATCCAAAAGCACTCAGCCAATCATTCCTGAATTTCTGACCCACAGAAACTGTGAGAGCTGTTTATTATTATGACAAGTCATTAAGATTCAGGGTAATTTGTAACACAGCCATTGATTATTATGGAAGCCTTTTAACCATTCATTAAATTGACAAATTTAGCTAAAAACTCAATGCATGTTGTAGGCATGAAAAAATTGAGATCCTATTCTTCCCCTAATTGGTCATTATTTATTAAAATTTTTTTACAGTATAGTTAACATACAGTGTTATATTACCTTCAGGTGTACAATATAGTGATTCAACAATCCTATACATTACCCAATGCTCATCATGATCTTGATCCCTTTCATCAGTTTTACCCATCCTCCCTTACTCCCCACAGTAGCAACCATCTGTTCTCTAAGAGTCTGCTTTTTGGTTTGTCTATTTTTTCTTCATTTGTTTCTTATTTTTTAAAGTTTATTTATTTAAGTTTGAGAGAGAGAGAGTGCACAAGATGGGGAGGGAAAGAGAGAGAGAGAGAGAGACAGAATCCCAAGCAGGCTCTACGCTGTCAGTGCAGAGCATGACACAGGGCTTGATCTCATGAGATGATGATGAGATCATGACCTGAGCGGAGATGAAGAGTTGGATGCTTAGCCAATTGAGCCACCTAGGTGCCCCTTGTTTTGTTTCTTAAATTCCACATATGAGGGAAATCACATGGTATTTGTCTTTCACTGACTTACTTTATGTAGCATTGTAGAGGCTACAGCCTCTAGATCCATCCATGTTATTGCAAATGGCAAGATTTCATTCTTTTTTATGGCTGAATAATATTCCACTGTAGATATGCCCCGCAACTTTATCCATTCATCAGTTGATGGACACTTGGGCCACTTCCATAGTTTGGCTATTGTAAATAATGCTGCAATAAACATGAGGGTGCAAATATCTTTTCAAATTGGTGTTTTCATATTCCTTGGGTAAATATCCAGTAGTGGAAATACTGGGTCCTACAGTAATTCTATTCTTATTTTTTTCAGGAACCTGCATACCGTTTTCTTCAGTGGCTATACCAGTTTGCATTGCCACCACAGTGCCTGATGTTTCCTTTTTCTCCACGTCCTCACCAATACTTGCTATTTCTTGTGCTGTTAATTTTAGCCATCTTGACAGTTATAACATGGTATCTCATTATGGTTTTGTTTTGCTTTTCCCTGATGATGAGTGATGTTGACCATCTTTTCATATGTCTGTTGGTCATCTTGTCTTATTTGGAGAAAAAATTGTTCATGTCTTCTCATTTCTAAATTAGATTGTGTGTGTGTTTCTGTAAGTTTTTTATATTTTGGGGGTACTAGCCCTTTATTGGATATGTCATTTGCAAATAACTTCTCCCATTCAGTAGGTTGCCTTTTAGTTTTGTTGACTGCTTCTTTTGCTGTGCAAAAGCTTTTTATTAAAAAAAATTTTTTTAGAGGCGCCTGGGTGGCTCAGTCAGTTGAGTGTCCGACTTCAACTCAGGTCATGATCTCATGGTTTGTGCGTTCAAGCCCCGTGTCAGGCTCTGTGCTGACAGCTAGCTCAGAGCCTGGAGCCTTCTTCAGGATTCTTTGTCTCCCTCTCTCTCTGACCCTACCCTGCTCATGCTGCTTCTCTCTCTCTCAGAAATCAATAAATACATTAAATTTTTTTTGTTTATGAGAGAGAGAGAGAGAGAGAGAGAGAGAGAGAGAGAGAGAGAGAATGAATAGCACACAAGCAGGTGAGGTGCAGAGAGACACAGAATCTGAAGCAGGCTCCAGACTCCGAGCTGTCAGCACAGAGCCCAACATGGGGCTCAAACTCACAAACCATGAGATCATGACCTAAGCCAAAGTTGGACACTTAACCAACTGAGCCACTCAAGCGTCCCAAAAGCTTTTTATTTTGATGTAGTCCCCAAAATTTATTTTTGTTGCTTCCGTTACCTCAGGGATCTATCTAGAAAAATGTTGCTATGGATGATGTCAGAGAAATTACTGTCTATTCTGGCTTCTAGGATTTTAATGGTTTCCTGTCTCACATTTAGGTCTTGAATCCATTTTGAGTTTATTTTTGTGTATCGTGTAAGCAAGTGGTCTAATTTTCCCAGCATCATTTATTGAAGAGACTTTTTTTTTTCCATTGCATAATTTTGCCTTCTCTGTTGAAAATTAATTGACCATATAGTCATGGGTTTATTTATGAATTCTTTATTCTGTTCTATTGATCTATGTGTCTGTTTTTATGCCAGTACCATACTGTTTTTGATTACTAAAGCTTTGTACTATATCTTGTAATCTGGGATTGTGATACCTCTAGTTTTGTTCTTTTTCAAGATTCCTTTGGCTATTCAGGGTTTAATCTGCCATTGTTTAAATAGTCAGGCATTCCATTTAAACAAGAATGACACTGAAATCTTTATAAAATGACAATAACTGTGTTATGAATTCTCTCATTTGGTGAAGACATGCCTATAAAGACTAATATTCAATACTTTCTCACCATTGTGAACTGGCTGATGTAGAAAAGTTCAGGCCACGCCTAAAGGCATTCTCACCTTCCTTATGTTCTTAGAGTTTCATATCTGTATGCATTCCCTGATGTGCTTTAAGGGCTGAACCATATCTGAAGGCTTTCCCACACTTCTTACACATGTAGGGTTTTTCACCAGTATGAATTCTCCCATGTTGAGCAAGGTTTGAAGCACGACTAAAGGTCTTCCCGCATTCCTTACAATCATAGGGTTTCTCACCAGTATGAATTTTCTGATGTTGTGTAAGGTATCCATACATTTTAAAGGATTTCCCACATTCCGTACATTCATAGGGTTTCTTATCAGCATGGATACTCTGATGTGCAGTAAGGTGTGAACTACGTCTAAAGGTCTTCCCACATTCCTTACATCTAAAAGGTTTCTCATCAGTATGAATACTCTGGTGTAGAGTAAGATTTCTATAGAAAGTAAAGGTTTTCCTACATATCTTACACTCATAGGGTTTCACACCAGTATGAATTTTTTTATGTTGATTAAGATATCCATGCAAGCTAAAGGTCTTTCCACACTCTTTACATTCATAAGGTTTCTCACCAGTATGAGTTTTCTGGTGTTGAACAAGGTTTGAGGCAGTACTATAGGCCTTCCCACATTCCTGACATTCAAAAAGTTTCTTACCAGTATGACTACTCTGATGTCGAATAAGATTTCGATACAAAGTAAAGGTTTTTTTACATTCTTCACATTCAAAGTGTTTCACACCGGTATGAATTTTCTCATGTTGATGAAGGTATCCATATAAGCTAAAGGCTTTTCCACATTCCTTACATTCATAAGGCTTCTCACCAGTGTGAGTTTTCTGATGCTGAAAAAGTTTTGAGGCAGTAGTATAGGTCTTTCCACACTGCTTACATTCAAAAAGTTTCTCACCAGTGTGAATATGCTGATGTCGAATAAGATTCCTATACAAGGTAAAGGTTTTCTTACATTCCTTACATTCATATGGTTTCCCACTTTTATGAATTCTCTGATGTAGAATAAGGTATGAGGCAGTGGTATAGCCCTTTCCACATTCTTTACATTCATATGGTTTTTTACCAGTATGAACACCCTGATGTACAGTAAGTTGATGACTTCTTTTAAAGGCCTTCCCACATTTCTCACATACATAAGGTTTCTCATTAGTATGGATTTGCCCATGTTCAACAAGGTTTGAACGCCTACTAAAAGCCTTCCCACATTCCTGACATTTGTAGGGTTTCTCACCAGTATGAATTCTTTGATGAATTCTAAGGTGTCCACCTTGACTAAAGGCCTTCCCACATTCCTGACATTCATAAGGCCTCCCACCAGTGTGGATTCTCTCATGCTGAACGATGTGTGAGGCATAGATAAAGGTCTTCCCACATTCCCTACATTCATAGGTTTTCTCACCAGTATGAAATCTCTGATGTACAGTAAGTTGATAGCCGCTTTTAAAGTTCTTCTCGCATTCTGTACATTGATAGGGTTTCTCACCAGTATGAAATCTTTGATGTAGGGTAAGTTGATAGCCACTACGAAAGTTCTTCCCACATTCTTTGCATTCATAGGGTCTTTCGTCAATATGAAGCCTGTGATGTAGAATAAATTGATAGCCACTACTAAATTTCTTCTGACATTTCTTACATTCATAGAGTTTTTCTCTGTTACATATGCTCTGATGTTGTATAGAAGATACATCTTTTTCATAAGTGGGTATTTCTAGATAGCTGATTACCTCACAATGTAAATTCAAATCTGAAAGAAAAGAAGAAAAATGAAAAATATTTATATTTCTTATACTAGAGAATATGGAACTTCTATGAAAGAAATATGAACCAACACTTGTAATAAATGAAGTGCTTATTGAATTGTAAAATATGGTTATGAAAATTTTGAAAGGTCAAGAGTTCAGAGATGTATGTGAAGTTATGTAAGATAGTGAAGTCCCTGAAATTTAAGTGTGAGCCACGATCTTTGGCAAGCCTGTTATAAATCTGATATCCTGCCTGGGTCACAGACAACTACATTAAAAGTGAGAGGAAAAAAATACCTTGGATGGTATCTTATTTTGAATCTTTCTATCACTGATTTAAATGAAGATCAAAGGTTAAGAATTCATCCTACGTTTGGGGCGCCTGGGTGGCTTAGTCGGTTAAGCGTCCGACTTTCGCTTAGGTCATGATCTCGCGGTTCGTGGGTTCGAGCCCCGCGTCGGGATCTGTGCTGACTGCCAGCTTGGAGCCTGGAGCCTGTTTCGGAGTCTGTGACCCCTCTCTCTCTGACTCTCCCCTGCTCACACTGTCTCTCTCTCTCTCTCTCTCTCTCTCTCCTAGAAATAAATAAAACATTAAAAAAATTTAAAAAAAAAAAAAAAAAAGAATTCATCCTACGTTTGTCTTTACTCTTGGAATATGATCCAAACCCCTTTCTGAGGACAGCAGGACTCCTCCTTACTTATATGGTATCATGTCCAAACACTGACTCCCCTGCACCCTGGCTCCTTCTTTTCAGAATTTAGGATATGGTACAACCTTCTGTATCACTTGATGCTTTCCACAGATGGTTTCATCTGACCAGAATCCTTAGATGTGGGCACTTTGTAGGCTGATTCTTCTCATCCTTTAGTCTCAGGATGAATGTCCTATCCCTTAGAAAGGCTGCACCTGCTAACTCTAAGTATTACATCTATGTCTCCCTTTTTATGTTCTAGCACTTCATTCTTTCCACTATCCCTTTGTTTCCAATTATGATATCATTAATTTTCTTATTTGATATTCTGAAGCTAGGAGTATTGCACGGATCATCTGTATAGGAACTAAAACACTATGAACATGACAGAATTTTGATTTGGCGAAGAGTCACAGTGAGTCAGTAGCTACTGAGGGGAGTGACCTGGGTCAGCACATTACTTTCACAAAGAATGATGACAAATGTTTCAAAGCTGCAATAATGTAGTCTTATCTGAATATGCCTGAGACCAAAGAGAACATTCTCACTTACAGGACTAGTGGTATAGGACACAGGGGAGAGAAAGATCGCACGACTTGAGAGAGATGCTAGGGAAGCAGTGACTTCCAGATCAAGAACAAAACAGTGACTTTCGCATCAAGACCAAAGACAAGAAGTCTTTGTCTCAGGACAGAGATGGAAGATGCAATGAACTGACTCATGAGCTGATCTGATATTCATCATGTGCAATGGAAAGGTCTTGGACTTGGAGAAGTATGTTGAAAGGGTCAGGAAAAGGAATTTACAGAGCCAGTTGGTCATGTGCAACTCGAGGGATGGAGTTCTTCTGGTGAATAATGATAACAATAATGTGTGTTACATCTGATAGAAATGTAATGATAAACATTAAAATACCATAGTAATTTTCTGTTGTTGATGACAGAACATTGAAGACTTCAAAAATTATCAAATGAAATTCAGAATACATAACCAGAACTTAAATAAAATCTCCATAAGTCTGAAAAAAAAGATATTAAAAAATGTTTAAATCTTTATCTGTTTTCAAGAGAGAGAGTGAATGTGTGTGTGTGACCAGGGGAGGGGCAGAGAGAGTAAAACACAGAATCTGAAGCAGGATCCAAGCTGTGAGCTGTCAGCGCAGAGCCTAACACAGGTCTTGAACCCGCGAACCACACGATCATGACCTGAGATGAAGTCAGTTGGCTTACCCAACTGAGCCACCCAGGCCTCCCTCCTTATTTGATATTCTAAACAATTCCCTAAACTTTCCCAAGAGCAGATACAATCCTTCCTATTTTCATCACTGAATTACAGGGTTCTGAGGTATCGAAGGTACTAAATAATTAACTGATCTTACTTATCTTCAGTTCTGATATTCCTCCTCCATTCTAAATGTGCTAAATCTGTGTTGGTTCCTCTCTTTTATTACATCCTCTCTTCCTTTTCCTTATTTTCAAGGCCAGCCATCCTTCTACTTCCCTGATGAGTATTTTGATGCTTTTTTAGTCAATTCACAGATATGTACTCGAATAAAATAAGAAATTCCTTCCATTTGGAGATGCTGGAGAGAATCAAGAAATCATAATGTGGAGGAATGTTTTAGGGTATCAGAGTGCCTGGGATTGTTAAAAGGAAATATCAGATATAAGCTGGAAGATGATAATCCAGATTCAGAAAAAGACTCAAGAGTATCAATGCAGAATGAATGGGGTATCAGTCAAGGGCAAACAGTATTTATCTGTGACTCAGTTGTGGGATGTGTATCCCAAGTGGAATGATACATACTCTGACACTGAAAATAACAGCAACATCAGGAAACAAAAACACTCGATCTAGAAAACTAAAGGCTCTCTAATTAAATGCTAGATAAATAAATGTAGTGGATAACCAGCAGAGGCAGAATGGATAGCCACACACACTTTGACTTGGATGTTAAGACTAATGATGACACACATACATCAGGAAAGTGTGAAAAGATTTATTACTCATATAAGGAGGCTTCCTAGAAAGAACAGAATGGTTCCTAAATAGGTCTGAAAAGGACTTGAGTAATTTGAAAGAGGCTGACTTAGGTTTTTTTTTTTTTAAATGCTGGTTAGAGTGTGGTACAAGGCTGAGGGTTTCTGGGCATGGGGTTTGCATGGTTTGATCTTTCCATGGGAACCAAAGTAGGAAGCTCTCAGGCTTTTTATCAGCTTCCCCAAAAGTGGGGCAGAAGGAGAGGTGGGGATTGAAAGCTGTCAGCAGTCAAAAATAAAAACTAGAGTCAGTATCTTTATTATACTAAGGAAATAAACACTGAAACTAGAGAAATATAACCAGGCAAAAGATGAAAATACTACATTTCAGAAGGTACAACATCCAGCCAGTAATGCCCAGAGAAAAGCAGTCACCTCAACATGAATTAAATGAACATTTACTAAAAATGTTTAGAAAAAATATCAAAGTTAAGTGAGGAGAAAGCAGAAAGAATAAAAATAAAAAACCAGAATTTAATGAGTTTGGAAAAAGAAAATCAACATATAAATTCAAAAAGGTTTCTCTTGGGAAAAAAGTCAATGCGATGGCATACTAGCTAAACGAATCAATAAAAGAAGGGAGAACAAACAAAAAAATTAAAATTGTAAAAGTAGTAAAAACTATCCTAGAAAGGACAAAAATCTGAAACAGGTTAATTTTCATGGAATAGAAAAAAATATCAAAAAGGCTAGTAGTTGGGGTGCCTGGGTGGCTCAGCTGACTGAGCTTCTGACTTTTGATTTCGGCTCAGGTCATGATACCAGAGTCAAGGGATCAAGCCCCATGGCAGGCTCTACACTGAATGTGGAGCCTGCTTAAGATGCTGTCTTTCTCTCTCTCTCTCTCTCCCTCCTTACCTCCCTCCCTCCCTCTGCTCCTCTCCCTTGCTCTCACACACACTCTCTCTACAAAGAAAAAAGGTTATTATAGCAAAGAGCACCCTGATCATTTACACTGTCATCTCTAAATATCCAATATTATGAGCAGAGAATCCTTAAAGATGTTTATTTTTTATTTTATTTTATTATTATTTTTTTTTATGAGAGAGAGACTCCACGCTCAGTGTGGAACCCAGTGTAGGGCTTGATCCCATAATCCTGGGATCATGACCTGAGCTGAAATCAAGAGCCAGACGCTCAACTGACTGAGCTACCCAGGCGCTGCTAGAAATGTTTAATTCTAAGATTGAGGCAGGAAAGACACACGATAATTCTCACAAATCTTGAGCCAAAAAAGAAAGGAAAATTTAAAAGATTTATGGCTTTGCTGAAAAACACATGCTTCTAAAAAAGAAAAAAGAAAAAGAAAAAAAGAAAAACACACGCTTCTGACTATTATGCTGTATTTGGCCATAATTGTGGGGGGACAAAAAAAAAAAACGCCAGAAAAAATAATCATGTTAGACTAAGCATATTAAGTAAATGAAATATAGATAAAAGTATAATGATGGGGTGCCTGGGTGGCTCAGAGAGTTGAGCAACCAACTGCTGATTTTGGCTCAGGTCATGACCCCAAAGTCATGGGACTGAGCCCCGTGTTGGGCTCTATGCTGAGTGTGGAGCCTACTTAAGATTCCTTCTCTCTTCCTTTGTCCTTTCCCTGTACACACTCTCTCAAAAAAAAAAAAAAAAAAAAAAAAAAAAAGAATTCTTCAGATAACAGAAACCATTTTCCAGTTATTTTTCATTAAATAGTGCATTACTAAAAGTCAGATATATTTTCCTGTCCATTCCAATCAATTTATATTTCAACATAACCAAATAGCCAAATAGATCGTGTCAGTAAAAAACTGTAGAAATAGGGGTGCCTGGGTGGCTCAGTTGGTTGGGCGTCCGACTTCGGCTCAGATCATGATCTCATGGCTCACGGCTCCTGGGTTCGAGCCCCACTCGGGCTCTGTGCTGACAGCTCAGAGCCTGGAGCCTGCTTCAGATTCTGTGTCTCCCTCTCTCTCTGACCCTCCTCTGCTCATGCTGTCTCTCAGAAATAAATAAAACTTTAGAAAAAAAAACACCCTGTAGAAATCATGACAGAATTGAAAGAAACAACCTTGCAATTCCCAATCATACTACGCATAGCGTTGTTACAACTATGAAGAGAGTAATCACTGCAGAACCGAATGCTGTCATAATAGCAAAGCAAGATCAGAGGGACTTCTGTTCAGTTACAAAATCAAAACGCTTAACTGAATGGAGGAGTCAAGCTGTTCACTTAATTGAGTTTTAATGTTCCAACACTAATAGTGCAAGCCAATACATGTGTCTTCTGATCGAGTACACATAACCTATGACGTACTTCAGCCACAAATGTTTAATGTGAATCCTCAATACAGAAAATAATTTCCAATCTACAAGAATACAAAGGGTAGAGAATAAACAAACTATATCATGGACAGTACTGAGATAAGTTCAAAAGACAGCAAATTTTGCAGTATAAGTGGCCTTGTCTCTTCACAGTGTTAGTATCATAAATAAAGGGGATGTTTTAGATTAAGAGGTATTTCAGTGATATAATAACCAGACAGAATGCATGGTCTTGTATTGGGAGACTGATTGAACAAATCAGATTGGGCCAAATGGGGCAATATGAATAGAACTTGGGTTTTGAAGATGCAATAAAATAAAAATGTAATAGAAATAGAAGATAGAAAAATCACTGATAAAGAAATCAGGTTATAAGACAGTAAGAATATGATGTCCCTTTAATAACAAGAGGAAAATGTATATGCATGTGTGTTTTATATCCACTAAGGTGTTAATGTGGTAGGAATAAGATATTTTAATATCTTGAAAACATTTTTGCCTGTCTCTATTTTCTAATTTTCTACAATGCACATGGAGGATTGCTTAATGAGGTTTATTAATTTTGTGTTCATCTATTAACACAGCATGAAATAAACCAAATATTGACACAATCCAAAGTCTAATTGGGACATTTAATAAGCATGGACCTAGAACTTCACAGCTCTAAGCCAAATATTGCAGAATTCAGCTCCTTTTCGGTCACAAATTACTTATAAAAACAGACCACAAACTGGGCTATAAAGCAAGTTTCTACATATTTTAAAGGACCAAAAGCATACAAATTATGTTGTCTGATCACAAGTTATGCTAGAAATCAATATTTTTATAAAAATATATATTTCCAACATATATTGGGAAATTAAGAAGTGCTTGTAGTTGATCAATGCACCAAAACAAACTGTGCCCTATGATATAATAATAAACTTTAAAAATCAATATTTTGACTGAAAATTAGAAGCAAATGGAACTGTACATATGCACTACCAAGTTGGTAAATTTGCTTCTCATGGGGAAACAATTCTAAAGCCATGTTCCATGTACACTGGGGCGAACAAATAAGTAAATGGATGCTGGATGGTGGAAGCCAATTTTGTCACTGTCAGAGAAGAAAGTTACAGATAAATGAGACAAGAAGGCTAGAATGCATCCTGAAATACTGGATGGAGACATCCATAAGAACTCATGTTTAGCTTAACATAAATACAGAAAGATATAAAACAATTACAGATATATGTACATATACGAGGGTGACTATGCATACATTTACTGTTTAGAGGGCATAGAAGCAGTGGCATACCAGCAGCAATTCTAGTTCTCAGATCTTGGTTTCTAAATACTACCTTCTAATAAAAGAAACCAGGGCTCTTAGGAGAAATGGCTGATTCTAGGACCAGGGAAGGGGAAAAAACAAAATGAATCTGAAAACTGAACCAGGAAAGAAATCCCCACAAAACAAAAGGATGGAGATATTATATGGACACAGGAACCAAACTCAAAGAGCTATCAATGACCAAAGCAAAAGAAATAGCATTTAATTATAACTCAAAGTCAAAAATAAACATGAATGAGTCCACAATGAAATAAAGGGGGAAGAGACAAATCTTTTATACAGAATTCCAGATAAAATATGTAAGTTTCCTACTCTACAGAAGGTTAATTACCAATCCGGCCCCCCTGCTCCCAGGATAAGCTAGACTTCGTGAGCTGTTTCTAAAGAGTAGAGTATAGAAAAGGAAAAATGGTAACTTTGGAGGGGAGAAAGAAGGTAAACATCATCAATGAAGTCACATGGATATCATGTACTGTGTATATGATGTGATGAAAAAGACATCTCACTTCTACTGCAGTCTTTCTAAAAATCCCTATCTCCAGTGTAAGCAAGAGAAAAACACCAGACCCAGAATAGGGAATATTCTGCAGGATACCTGGCAGGGTCTGTCAAGACAAATTCCTGAAAGACAAGGAAAGATTGAAAAATTGTCACAAACCAGGAGAGAATGGGAGAGAGACTGGGAGACATGAAAAATAAATGCAGTGTGATAGATACCCTGATTGGAAGGATCCTGGAACAGAAAACTGACATTCATGGAAAAACTGGTGAAAATACACAAATAAGAGTCTCGAGTTCAGTTAATACCAATGTCATTTTCTTAGTTTTGACAAATGTATCTGAATGATGTTAAGATGTTAACAATGGTAGAAATTAGGAGAGATATATACAAGAAGTCTCTCTATTATCTTTGTGACTTTCTATAAATCTAAAATCATTCTAATATAAAGTTTATTAAAGAAAGATAATTACATGCCACCTCTGTAGTAGTCTGGGCAAAAATGTTTAACTTTATTCTAATCATAAGAAGAAAACATCAAACCTAGAAAGCAGACATTCCACAAGAAAACTAAACTGGATTCTACAAAATAATCACAGGGGGGAAAAAAAAGGTAGGATGACAGTAGGAAAAAGCCTCATATCCAAATGCAGTATATGAATCTGGGATGGATCCTGGAAACAAATTTTACAAATGGCATTTGTTGGAAAGAGTTCAAAAACTGAAATATGGACTCTATATTATATATAAGACTCAATTGCTATGATAATAATAGTGTGACTACATAGGAGTCTTTATTCTTAGGAGATGCATACAGAAGTGTTGAGAGGTGAAATTTAATGATAACTGCTACTTACCATCAAGTGAGCCAAGAAGGTGCATATATAGAAAGAAAAAGGCAAATGTTAATAACCAGAGTTAAATCTATGTGAAGGGTAATTAACTATGTGTGTATATATATATATTCACATACACACACATATATATGCATAGACTTTTTTTAAGTAGGCCTCATGGACAGCACGGAGCTCAATATGGGGCTTGAACTCATGACCCTGCACTCCTGAGATCAAAACCTGAGCTGAGATCAAGAGTTGGACGCTTAACAACTGAGTCACCCAAGCACCCCAACTACATATATATTTTTAATATCCTCATTTGGCTTGATGAATTTTAAAGACAAAAAGCTTGGAGAAAGAAAGAAAATAGCGGACCTAAGGCAGTATTTCCTAAACTTCCATACAGAAATTTTGAACTGAGGGGCATCTGGGAGACTCAGTTGGTTAAGTGTCAGACGTCGGCTCAGGTCATGATCTGTGGTTCAATGATCTGCGGTTCATGTGTTCGAGCCCCATGCTGGGCTCTGTGCTGACAGCTTGGAGCCAGAGCCTGCTTTGGATTCTGTGTGTGTCTCTCTCTGCCCCTCCCCTGACTTGCACTCTGTCTCTCAAAAATAATAAACATTAAAAAAAAGAAATTCTAAACCAAATTATAATATCTGCATCCATTAAGATCTAATGTAGTTAAAGAAGTAGATAAAATGTATACAACAGATACATTTGAGAAATATATACATGTGAGAATACATGTGAGAAAACACAAAAATTAATGACCTAAACATTTATTGCAAGAAGCCATAAAATGGGCAACTAAATAAAAACAAATTAGAAAGAAAACGTCATTTTACAGAATAGAGCCCACAAAAACCATAGAGGATCCACAATGACAAATACTGTATTTCAAAGCAATGTTATTCTCAAGACTGATAAAGAGGAAGGAGACTGCAGCAACACCCAATGCAGCGATGCGAGCTAAGAGGGACCTTGCTTATGGGCCCTTCCACACCTGACAAATGTAGTAAAATGACATCGTGATAAAAACTCATATGTTAATAACATGGATGAAATGCATAGATCTCTAGAAAATAACCTCTACAAAATCAACACACAGAAAACTTGAACAATTTTAGCATGGTGTAATCAAAGTTTTTTTAATTTTTAAATTTCATTTGTCTTTTTTTTTTAAGTAATCTCTACTCACAGTGTGGGGCTCAAAGCCACGAACCCAAGATCAAGTGTCACATGCTCTAATGACCAAGCCAGCCCGGTGTCCCAATCTGAGTAAGTTTAAAAAAAAAAATCTACAATGGTAACTGAAGGTCCAGATGGTTTTTCTGGAATATTTCATCAACCATTCCAAAAGGGAGGAGAAAGTGTATGTTCTCCTAAACACATTCATAAAGCTAATATAATCATTATATCTAATCTTAAAAAGTAAGAATACAGGCTAATCTCATTCATGAAACATAAAGGAAATATTAAAAATTCAAATCTAACAATATTGAAAAGGGATAATATATCAACACACCATGACTGGAACTGGATTCCAGAATTCAGTCATCAATAAACAGAATTCAACACAGTAACAGAACAACGGAGGGAAAAAAATCATACGATTATGTCAATAAATGCAGAAAGAATAATTCCTGAGAAAAATTTTAGCAATTATGTAACACAGAACCTCCTCTCTGTGAAAAATATTTATATAAATTTTTAAACACACACCCTCGGGATGCCTGGCTGGCTCAGTCAAAAGAGCATGCAACTCTTGATCTTTGGGTCATGAGTTTAAGCTCCATGTTGAGTGCAGAGATTATATACATACATATACACATACATACACTTAAAAAAAAAGAAAAAATATTTCCCTTGTGGAAATATCTTTATTCTCAGGAGATGTTTGCTGAATGATTCATGGGTCAAGTCATGATGCCTAAGACAAGCCTTCAAATACCTCCATGATGCAGTATAGAGAGACATAAAGTAGATATGGCAAGATCTTATCAGTTGGTCATCTATGTAGAAATCATAATCACTGTTATGCTCTTTGAGTACTAATTAATTTTACTGTTAAAGAGCAAGAAGAATCACCTTTACTAGGAGACTGTCCTGGAGTTTGTAACTTTAGTCTTTTTCTTACAGATGTCTGGAACTTTTGGTATCTTGCCTTTAATATATGCTAGAATGTGGATTTTGTCTAGATTTACTACTTTTTTACTCTTTTGTCCTTTTTGGAGGAAATAATGGGAGACAAGTCACAGTTGGTCATGACTGTTTTTAGCTATAGAGCTAATGCTTCATAAATTGTTCCAGGTCATTGAAAAAGAAGGAAAATTTCCCAATTCTTTTATAATTTTTATGGAAAAATATTAATATCTAAAACTGATAAGAGATAAGAGACACTAAAAGAAACTATGGGTCAAAACAACCTCTGAGTATCAAGAGAGAACATATAAAATATTAACAAAGAAGAATCAAAGCAAACAGGAGCTCAGGGATATGTCCATAACATAAAACACACACACACACACACACACACACACACACACACACACACACACACACACATTCTAAAGCTAGTATCTTATTAGGTGGGGAAACACTATAGGATTTCTGCCAGATCAAGAACAAATTGAGGAAGCTGACTATCTCTGCAACTATTCAAAACTGTATTAAAGAGGGGCGTCTGGGTGGCTCAATCAGTTAAGTGTCTGACTTTGGCTCAGGTCATGATCTCACGGTCTGTGGGTTTGAGCCCCGTGTCAGGCTCTGTGATGACAGCTCAGAGCCTGGAGCCTGTTTCGGATTCTGTGTCTCCTTCTCTTTCTGCCCCTTCCCTGCTTGTGTTCTGTCTCTGTCTCTCAAAAATGAATAAACATTAAAAAAATTTTTTAAATTGTATTAAAGATATTAACTATTTGATTAAACAAGATAAATCAGGTAGAAAAAGAGGTAAAGAAGAAATAAAACCATCACTATTTACAGATGATACAATAGTATACCAGGATATAAAGGGTAAAAATTAAAAAAAATAAGACCATGGTTACCAATCCAGAAACAAAATTAAGAAAGAAATGTCGTTTACAATTATATCAAAAAGAATAAAATATATAGGAATAGGTTGAACAAAGCAGCCTGAGATCTATACACTGACAATTTAAAAATGCTATAGAAAGAGATTAAATACCTAAATAAAAGGAGAGATCTCTCAGGTTCATGAAGGGCAGTACTATTAAGATTACAATGGTCCACAAACTGATCAACAGATGCAATCCAATCCATATCAAAATGTCAACTGCTATTGTCGCTGAAAATGACAAGCTGATTATACGGAAATAGAAGACTCCAAATAGCCAAAATAATCTTGATAAAGGAAGAGGAACAAAGTAACATAAATCACATTTCCTGATTTCAAAATTTACTACAATGCTACAATAAATCAAGACAGTATGGTGCTGGCATATTACAGATATATAGATAAATGGAATAGAATGCAGAGTCCAGAAATAAAATCTCAAAGTATGATCAGTTCATTACTGAAAAGGGAGCCAGAAAAAAAAAATTCAACGGAGTCTTAAGCAACAGTGTTAGGAACAAGTGGATATTCACACACAAAAGAATGAATCTGGAAACTTACACCTTACAGCGCACATGAAAATTAACTCAAAATGGATCAAAGGCCTAATAAATGTCAGAACTAAAACTAGTAACTTCTTAGAAAAAAAAATTGCAGTATATTTTTGAGACCATGGATAACAATGATTTCCTAAGTATGAGACCAAAAACAAAGCAACAAAAGAAATATTAGAATGGAATAGAATGTTATTCAGCCACAAAAAAGGAAGTGTTGATACTTGATATTATATTGATGAATCTCAAAAATATTATGAATGAAGGTATTGTATGATTCTATGTATATAAAAATATTTCTAATAGTCAAATCTTTAGAGACAGAAAGTAGACTAATGGTCACCAAATGCTGGGAGTAGGGTACACAGAGTGATTGCTAGTGGGTAACAGGTTTCTCTATGGGGTGATGGATTATACCCTGCTGATGGGTGCACAAAATGTGATTATATAAAAAAACACGGACTTGTTCACTTTAAGGAAGAGCTTTTTTGCTTCTCTCTCTTTTCTTTTTTTCCAAATGTTTATTTTTGAGAGAGCGAACGAGCAAGCTGGGGAGGGGCAGAGAGGAGACAGAAGATCTGAAGCAGATTCAGTGCTATCAGTGCAGAGCCCAATGTGGTGCCTGAACCCATGAACCAGGAGATTATGACCTAAGCCAAAGTTGGATGCTTAACTGACTGAGCCACCCAAGCACCCCCGACTTGTTCACTTTATTTGAAATGTTTTTTTTAGATTTGTTCACTTTCAAAGACTGATTTTACGTTACATAAATTATGTAGCAATCAACCTCTTTAAAAAATTAATAATCTTCCTACTGGAAAACCATAACTAGGTAAAGTACAAAATGGGAGGGAAAATGTGATTTATAACAGTAAAGAACATGATTAAACACTGAAGAATAAAATTAATAAAAAAATATGTAAAGCCTATTTCAGAAAAATTATAAACACTCCTAAAAGATACAGAAGGAGCCTCAAACAAATGGAGAAACAACCCCTCTTCTTGGATTGGAAGACTTAATGCTATAAAGATCTCAGTTCCTCATAAACTAACATGTAAATTGAGTGTAATGTAAACAAAATACCAGCAAGTTTTTCATGGAGTTAGAAAAGTTAATAATCAAGTTTACATGGAAAAACAAACATTCAAAACTAGGCAGAAAAGGGGCGCCTGGGTGGCTTAGTCGGTTAAGCATCCGACTTTCGCTTAGGTCATGATCTCGCGGTTCGTGGGTTCGAACCCCGCGTCGGGCTCTGTGCTGACTGCCAGCTCAGAGCCTGGAGCCTGTTTCAGTCTGTGACTCCCTCTCTCTCTGACCCTCCCCTGCTCACGCTGTCTCTCTCTCTCTCTCCTAGAAATAAATAAAAACATTAAAAAAAAAAAACAGGCAGAAAAACACTGAAAATCTAAAAGGGAGGATGAGCCCTAAGAAACATTAACATGTGCTACAACGTACCCATAATAAAAGCAGTGTGGTATGGGTGCATGCATACACAAATAAAATAGTAGAACAGAATAGAAAGCTCAGAAAAAAGACCCAAGAATATATGGAAATTTATTATTTGATAAAGGTGGCATTTCAAGTGAAGGGAACAAAGATGGACATTTAAATAAAAGGCATTGGGACAACTAGGGTCGCCATATGGAAAAAGATTTCATTAGACCCATACCTTACTTTATTTATTTACTTATTATTTAAAGTTTATTTTTGAAAGAGAGAGAAAGACAGAGAGACAGACAGACAGATCAAGCACACAGGAGGGATAGAGGCAGAGGGAAAGGGAAAGAATCCCAAGCAGGCTCTGCACTGTCAGCAGAGAGTCCGACTTGGGGCCAGAACTCGTGAACTGAAACCAAGAGTCAGATGCTTAACTGACTGAGCCAGCCAGGCACCCCAGGACCTTCCTTTATACACAAGAAGAATCTCCAAATGGTTTACAGATTTAAGTGTAAAAATTAAAACCATATAAGTAATGGAAGAAAATATGTATATTTACCCTTAACCTTGAGATAGTTTCTAACCATGATACAAAATTCAGAAATAATAAGACTGATGAATTTGTCTAGATTAAAAAATAAACTCTCATAATCAAAATTTTTAAAAAAACTGAGAAATTGGGAGAAAATATTTGCAACAGACACTTTAGACAAAGGGCTAATACTCTTAATATATAGAATCACTCTCAGGGGTGCCTGGCTGGCTCAGTCGGAAAAGTGTGATCTTGGGTTGATCTTGGGTTGTAACTGTAAGTCACATGCTAGGTGAAGAGATTACTTAAAAATAAAATCTTCAGGAGCATCTGGGTGGCTCAGTCAGTTAAACATCTGACTCTTGATCTCAGTTCAGGTCTTGATCTCAGTTCAAGCCCTGTGTTGAGTTCCATGCTGCACCTGGAGCCTACTTAAAAAATAAAGGGGTGCTTGGGTGGCTCAGCTAGTTAAGCTTCTGTCTTGATTTCAGCTCAGGTCATGATCCCAAGTTTGCGAGAGTGAGCCTAGAGTTGGGGTGGCTTGCTTGCTCTCTCCCTCTCTCTCTCTGCCCCTCCCCTGCTTGCATGCATGCTCTCTCTCACTTTCTCTCTCTCAAAATAAATAAACTTAAATAAAATAAAATATTAAACAAAACAAATAAAACAAAAAACACTATTAAAAATTGAGGGACAAAGGATGAAAAGTGAGATAGAAAAATGGGTGGGGGGCAGGTGCCTGGGTGGTTCAGTTACTTAAGCCTCCAACTTTGGCTCAGGTCATGATCTCACAGCTTTGAGTTCGGGCCCTGTGCTGGGGTCTGCACTGACAGTGTGGAGCCTGCTTGGGACTGACTCTCTCTCTCTCTCTCTCCCTCTTTCTCTGCCCCTCACTCATTTGCTCTCTTTCAAAATAAATCAACTTTAAAAAACAAAAAGAAAATGAGGGAGAGACACAAACCCATCAACTCATGACACAGAAACAGCTCTTCAATATATGAAGAAATGTTTCACTGATTCATAAAGAAAATGCTAATGGAAACGAGATACCATTTTTCCCCCATCAGGTTTGTAAATGGGGGAAACATTTATATAAGCAATATATAAAACAATATATTCTGTTGTTGAGTTTTTATTCAAGAGTATTATGATCTGAACAACAGGTATGTTCACTGCTGTTGAGATATTCCCATATAGTGCTGGAGGAAATACAAACTGGTAAAACCCTACTGGGGGGGGGTTGGCAATATCATACAAAAACACATATGCATGGGGTGCCTGGCTACCTCAGTCAGTAGAGCATGCAACTCTTGAGCTCAGGGTCATGAGTTTAAGCCCCACATGGGATGTGGTGCCTACTTAAAGATTAAAAAAAAAAAAAAAAGCTCACACACAAAACACATATGCAATTACCTTTGGAACCAGAAATCACACTTCTAGGAATCAATCTAGAAGCTAAACTTCCAATGATACATATGGGCAAGACTATTTGCTTTTATATTATTTATAATCACAACACATTGAAAACAACCTAAAAGCCCATACATAGAAAAGTCATTGAATAAACAAGGGCACATCCACATATAGGAGTACTAAGCAGTCATAAAGTAATGAGGAAGCTCTCTATGTGCTGTAAGAAGTAATTTCCAGGATAAATTATAAGTGAAAACAGCAAAGTATAATTCAGAATTTAAGATACGCTGAGGTTCATGTAAGAATGGGGCCTTATACAAGTATCTATGTAAACTAAATCAGGAAGAATAAACCAGAAACTGATGGGATCACTTACTTTTAAGGAGTAGGAATAGGGTAGAAAATATGAGAACAGGGTATCAAAATTGAAGTGGGGGCACGTGAGTGGCTCAGTTGGTTGAGCATTTGACTTTGGCTCAGGTCATGATCTTGTGTTGTGGCTCTGAGCCCAAATCAGACTTTGTGCTGGTGGTGTGGAGCCTGCTTGGGATTCTCTCTCTCTCTCTCTCTCTCTGTCTCTCTCTCTCCCTTTCTTTCCCTCTCCCTCTCCGGCCCTCCCCCACTTGCTCTCTCTCAAAATGAATAAATAAAAACAAACACAAAAAACTGAAAGGGGAACAAGAGAATTCTTTTCTGTATGGTTCTTACTCTGAGAACCACTATAATATTTCACATACATCTGAAATAAATAAATATGAAACAGGACGCAGAGCAGGAGGGGTACCTAAAATAACAAATCAAGCTAGTTTTACAAAAAAAATGCATAATATAATCACATTGAAGAGGACGAAAAAGAAATGAACAATTCTAGAAAACATCATTTTGACCGGACACTCTACTAAAGGCAAAGAGAACTGGGCAAATACTGCATTCTAGATAGTAAAATGTGCTTCTCATAGAAAAAGAGGTCGAAAATTTGAAATGAGTTGAAGCAAAGTCCACACTGGTGGATGCTGAAAACCAATGAGTGAAAACCGGAGGAGAAACAGGTTATCTGCATTGTCTCAAAGTATCTCCCTCAAGAAGTTTATCAATTAGAAAGGGAAAAATAATCACTTTACAGTGGAGAAACCTGGCAGACAGTATCTTAACAGAATGTTTAATGCTGACAGCACCAGTAACAGCACACATCTATATCATGGACCCTCTAATATGTACTGAGATCACGCCATCCTTCTGTGGGATTGTTACCCAAAATGAACAAAATGTGCTTATCAGAAAATAGCAATCCAACCCAAAATAAGGAATATCTGAAATAACTGTATTCTTAACAAGTGTCAAGGACATGTAAAGCCAGAAAGTCCATAAAACCATCATAGATTGGTAAAGTCTAGAGAAACATTTTGACTAATACCAAATGGCATCCTGGATTTGATCTGAGAACAGAAAAAAAAAAAAAAAGCATTTGTGGAAAACTGGTAAAATCTGAACAAAGTCTATGATTAAATGGTATTAATAGTATTGTACGAACATTCATTTCTTAGTTTGGATAAATGTACTTAAAGAAATACTGTCTTTAGAGGAAGCCAAAATATGGTGTTCTCTCAGTCTGGCCAGGTACACTTCATCATTTGGGTCAATTTTACCATAAATAATGAGACTGATTAACATAGTAGACACATTCTGGTTTGTCTGTTTTTAAGGGAGCAGAGTTAGAGAATTAACCTAAGACCAAATCCTCATACAGAATGGGAAACTGTTTTGTTAACCCTTTGCCCAGATCACCCGAGGGTTTTCATGACGTTATAATATTATCCAATATATAGTTTTTGGGGGTTTTTTGTTTGTTTTTTTGCAAGTAACCTCTTCACTCAGTGAGATGGAGGTATTTGTAAACTTATCCATAGAAGCATGTTGGAATGGCCACGTGCTTAACTCACTGAAACTAAACTGAGCCCAATGCGTCCTTCAACTAACATCTTCCTTAAGATATACGTGTCTGTTCGCCTGGGTGGCTCAGTCGGTTGAGCGTCTGACTTTGGCTCAGGTCATGATCTCGCGGTTCGTGGGTTTGAACCCCGCGTCCGGCTCTGTGCTGGCAGCTTGGAGCCCGGAGCCTGTCTTCGGATTCTGTGTCTCCCTCTCTCTCTGACCCTCCCCTGCTCATGCTGTCTCTCTCTCCCTCTCAAAAATAAATTAAAAAAAAAAAAAAAGAAGAAGAAGTGTCTGTTAATGTATGTGTAGAAGCATATGAAAAAAGAGCTGGTGCCAATATATAGTTTTACTGACATCAATTCTTTCAGTTTCCCAGATACAATTCCAACATGTCAGTGGAGACACCCCTCTCCCATGACCCTAGCACCAAAAATTCTCTGAGACCAGCAGGATGCCTGAGAATTAAACTCAATTCTGACACAACCTGCCTGAAGACAGCATCAGATTCCACAGGTTAAGGGCTCAGTCCTAAAAGACTGCTTTCCACTCTCCACTTCAGACACGAGTCACAAGCCCCTGGCTCTTTGTTACCTGTGCTTCTGACCAACCAGCTATAGACTGGAGGTTCCAACGACCTCCTCCTTAGGTTCTTTTAATTTGTTAGAGTGGCTCATAGAACTCAGGGAAACATGTACTTAGGTTAATCAGTTTATTAAATGATACGATAAAGGATAGGAACCAACAGCCAGATGAAGAGATACATAGGGCAAGTATGGGGAAAGGGCAAGTATGGGGAAAGGGCGTGGAGCTTCCATGCCCTTTCCAGGTGTGCCACTATCCTCATATCTACACTTGTTCACCAACCCAGAAGAACCCAGTCCTTTTGGTTGTTATGGAGACTTCACTGCATAGTCATGATCGACTAAGTCATTGGCTATTGGCTGATTCCACCTCCAGCCCCTCTCCCCTCCCAAGAGTTTGGGGGTGGGTGGGACTGAGACCCTCCAACACATAGTTGGTCCTCCAGCCCCTGCCCCTGGGTGGGATCCAAAGTCACCTTCATTTCTTTAATTTTTTTATTTTTTTAAAATGTTTATTTATTTTTGAGACAGAGACACAGCATGAGCAGGGGAGGGCCAGAGAGAGAGGGAAACAGAATCCTTAGCAGGCTCCAGGCTCTGAGCAGGGGAGGGGCAGAGAGAGAAAGAGGGCAGCGGATCCGAAATGGGCTCTGCACTGACAGCGGCAAACCCAATATGGGGTTCGAACTCACAAACCATAAGACCATGACCTGAGCCAAAGCTGGACACTCAGCTGAATGAGTCACCTAGGTACCAGTCACCTTCATTAATATAACAGGAAACCCATGTCACCTTTATGTGGTAAAGGAAAATATCACCTCTAAAGAGCTTTGGTAATGTCTCAGAGGGGGAAATGCCCTGTCTCAAGTAGTGGGCTGCTCCACAGACAGTTATAAGGTCTGATGAAAGGATTTTCTAGGCATACTTTTTAGGGTGTTTGCAAGGACATGCTCCCCTCAACTCAGCCTGGACACAGAGAAGTGGAACTGCCAATCCCTGAATGTACCTTCCTGTCTACATTAACATGATGTAACTGTCCCACTGTTTTCACAGCACAATTTTACTTTCCTAGAGTTTCTTATACAGGCAATTGGCTTGATTGTTCATTACCAGGAAGTTCCTTACCCAGAAAAATCCATCAATGCTTCAGTGGAAAACATCAACATAATTTGTGCTCAAAATTCTTACGTAATTTCCACTAATTTCCCATTGTTATATCTTGATCTTCACCCAATCCTATTCTCCACATTGAAAAACTGGCCTTAAACAAAACTTCTGTGTCAGTAACATCCATCCTTGCCTTTCCCTCTTTGAGACACTACCACCTTAGGGCTTGAACTCATGACCCTGAGATCAAGACCTGAGCTGAAATCAAGTCAGATTCTTAACTGACTGAGCCACTAAGATGCCACTGTATTTGACTAACATTTTATTTAAAAAATTTTTTTAATGTTTATTTACTTTTGACACAGAGAGAGACAGAGCACGAGCTGGGGAGGGTCAGAGAGAGAGGGAGTCACAGACGGAAACAGGCTCCAGGCTCTGAGCTGGCAGTCAGCATAGAGCCCGACGCGGGGCTTGAACCCACGAACCGCGAGATCATGACCTAAGCATAAGTCGGACGCTTAACCGACTAAGCCACCCAGGCGCCCACCTCCCCATTTTATTTTTTAACGTTTATTCATTTTTTTAAGGGGGGGGGGCCCTGGGTGGTTCAGTCGGTTAAGCATCCGACTTTGGCTCAGGTCATGATCTCACTGTGCGTGGGTTTGAGCTCCGTGTTGGCAGAGCCTGGAGCCTGCTTCAGATTCTGTGTCTCCCTCTCTATCTCTCAAAATAAAATAAAGACATTTAAAAAAAATTAAAAAGAGAGAGAGAGAAGAAGGAGAAGAAGGAGGAGGAGGAGGTGGAAGAGGGGCAGAGAGAGAGACGCACACAGTCCGAAGCAGGCTCCAGGCTCTGAGCTGTTAGCACAGGGCCCAATGTGGGACTTGAACTCATGAACCATGAGATCATGACCTGAACCAAAACTCAATATTTGACGGAGCCACCCAGGCACCCCTGACTAACATTAAAAAAATGGTTTAGGGGCATCTGGGTGGCTCAATTGGTTGAGCGCCGACTCTTGATTTTGGCTCAGGTCACCATCTCATGGTTTGTGGATTTGAGCCCTACATTGGGCTCCATGCTGGCAGTGGAGGGCCTGCTTGGGATTCTCTCTCTCTCTCCCAGTCTCTCTAACATAAACTTTTAAAAATAAATGATTTAAAATTAAAGATTTAAAAACAAGAATAAAAAAAGTTAATTAAATAAAAAAAAAAAAAGGGGCACCTGGGTGGCTCAGTCAGTTAAGCATCAAACTTTGGCTCAAACCATCATATCACGCACGGTTTGTGAGTTTGAGCCTCACATTGGGCTCTGTGCCTGCTTGGAGCCTGAAGCCTGCTCCAGATTCTATGTCTCCCTCTCTCTCTGTCCCTTCCCTGCTTGCACTCTGTTTCTCTCTTTCTCTCTCAAAAATAAATAAGAATTAAAAAAATAAATTAAATATAAACAGATTACATAATTTATTCCAATACTTCTTATTCCTAACAATTCAAATCCAACAAAACCTCCTATGATCTGACTCCTAACAGTGGTGTAGCTTCATTACTGAGTACTCTCCCCTTAGGCCTTCTATTCTGGTCTACAATGGTGCTGCTCAAACTCACAAAGCTTTCTCTGGCCCCCTCCCTCCAGTCTCCTTATCCCTTTCCCTCACTGTCCCCAGCCATCTCCTGAGCCTTCCAAACTGTTCATTTAGGCTGGAAAATCCTTCCCAAACACATGTCCTGGGCCCTTATGTCATGACTCCTTTTAGATGGGATCACCCCAGAAAAGCCATCCCTGACCACTTTATCTAAAATGGCCCAATCCCTTCTTACGTTCTATCATAGCTCATTCCGTTGCTTGATATTATTTATCTGTTTACCTACTATTATTATCCTCACTCTAATACAATGTAAATTCCATGAGACCAGGGACTTGATATGTCATGTTCACTATCATTGCATTGACATGTGCGTGTATGAAAAAGGGCAGCTGAAGAGCAGTTGAATCCAACATCCAGGTAAAATACTGCACTAATGAAAACTGAGATTCCCTGTCACTGAAAATGGGTTTGAAATGTAAGAGAAATAAAGTGATTGGTAAATAAAGTTGAAGTTTCCTCTGTAGCTCCATGCTGAGAGCTTTATTTCCTTCTCAGGTCACAAGCCCAGGCTTCACAGGTCTTGGTGCCCTGGAGGGCTTTACAAACAACGAGGAGATGTACGCCTCCCCCTTACCACGGAAGCTGCTACCAGCCTTGATAGCCTCCCTTCGCCCTCCTTACCTGCGTACTGTCTCTGTGTTTCTTCCCTCAAAATCATCCAGGGCTCTTTTCCTTGCTCCAATAAGTCAACCACATCTGGCTTAGAAATGGAATGTCCTGCTTGCGTGGGGGGGGGTGGGGGGGTGGAAGCCACATGGTACAGAAATAAAAACAAAACACAAATCTTTAGTTTTGCTTAAATTTATAATGAAACCGAAATTAAATGTTACTGATGCAGACTTCAGATAATAGAAGGACGCAATGATTTAAGGAACCAGGCAGGTGTGATGAAATGTTATTTTAATTTAAACTCATACAGACTCCTCCTCTTTTTTTTTTAAAGTCATAATATTGTTACTTTATTTTTAATTTTTTAAAATGTTTTATTCATTTCTGAGAGAGAGAAAGAGAGCGAGCGTGAGCAGGGGAGGGTCAGAGAGAGAGGGAGATACAGAATCTGAAACGGGCTCCAGGCTCTGAGGTAGCCGTCAGCACAGAGCCCGACGCGGGGCTTGAACCCACGAACTGTGAGAACATGACCTGAGTCAAAGTTGGAGGCTTAACCGACTGAGCCACCCAGGCGCCCCAGACTCTTGCTCTTAAGAGAAAATTTAACAAAGCGATTGAAAGGTTAACAAGATTTGAGAACATTCTGTGGAGGTAAGGGCCTGAGCACAGATTCTTTCTCCTCTAATACCTAACAACCTTGTGACTGAGGAAGTCATTTTAACACACTGTTCCACAATGCTGGCAAGTAAAATGGGTATGATAATACTATTATCACAGGGTTATTTGATGATTACATTTGTAATTATGTGTATATATTCCCTCCCAAGGAAGAGTGTCTGGAACATAACACCCATTATAATTCTTTTTTTTTTTTTTTTAATATTTTTATTTATTTCTAGGAGAGAGAGAGAGACAGCATGAGCCAGGGAGGGTCAGAGAGAGAGGGAGACACAGATTCTGAAACAGGCTCCAGGCTCTGAGCTGGCAGTCAGCACAGAGCCTGACGCGGGGCTCGAACCCACAAACCGCATGATCATGACCTAAGCGAAAGTCGGACGCTTAACTGACTAAGCCACCCAGCCACCCCAATATAATTCTTTTATCACCTTATGAAAAAAAAAAAAAAAACAAGCAGCACCCTGATTCACTTACAAAAATATTCAATTATAAATGTCATGTTCATGAATTATAACTTTCAACCATATAAAATTGGTTGCAGGAAATTAAATGTACACTCTTCAGTTTTAAATGAATATTTTTTATCCAGTCCACCACTATATAAATTATAGAGGGTCTTTTCATTGTCACAGCCAATCACAAATCTACATCTAATGACTGACCTACAGGTGGATGACATAGCAAATCTATAGCAATATTCAGTGTGAACATAATGGGAAACCATTTTTCTTGGACAAGAGCTATCTCTGGAATAAATATAAGGAATTTTTGTCCAGCCCCTTGGCCAGTAAGAAAGGGAGGCAATGACAAGAAGGGCCAGAAGGAGATGTGAATATCACTAAAAGAGAAAATGACCATGGCTAATGGCAGAGGCACTGACAAACTGACAGACCTCAAACCTTCCTCTGGGAACAAAATAAGAAATTTTGAACATTCACTGTGTTCAAAGTTAACATACCACATTCTAAATTTCTCATGGCAAATGAACTTACCCAGTGAAACCAAGTTTCTATAGTTCTCCAACATCACATCCCTGTACAAGTCCCTCTGAATAGGGTCCAGGTATTCCCATTCCTGCTGAGAGAAGTCTATGGCCACATCCCTGAATGTCACTAATTCCTGAAACTACAAACCCATGTAGTACAAAATTGAAAAAAACATTTTCAACATGTAGAGACAGAAGATTATAGAAATGTATTAGAGAAAGGGAGTCATATAGTACAAATGGGGTAGAAAATTAAAGCAGAGTGTCTACGTATTCCTGAAGCATCCTATTTCTACAGATAAATCACAGCAGGTTGTGAGATATCACAATAACTCAGACTTACTGGGGATTGGATAAAATTAAAATTTTCCCTATTTAATAAAGTATAATGCATAATCATATAACCAGCTAGTTGTATGATGTATAAATCCTCACAAAAATGTGAAGTTCTAAATTATTTTCCCTTTAGAGTTAAAAGAAGATGGGATATTCCTCCTATATTGAATATAAGAACTTCTGTATTAAAAAAAAAAGCTTTTGAAAAAAAAGTGTGACATTTCTACAAGCATTGAGTTCATCCTTTGTCAGAACATACTGTATTTTTCTTTGTTTTGACAAATAAATTTTGGCTGTGTCACAATCCATTTTATTATAGATATCTTAGGTTTAGTCCATCTCTGACATTTATATACTCAGTTGCACAAAATTTCAAAGGTCTTCAATTCTAGAAATCAACACATTTATACTGCTTAGGATAATATTCTCATTCACTGTGATCTTCCATCAGTTACTCAATATTTTTTCTTGTTCCTATGTGTACACTGATGAAGGAGATCAGATAAATATTATCCACATTCAACAGATCACATTCAACCACAAAATAGTTATATTTGTCTCTCAATAATTCCTGAGAAAGATGCAGGACATAAATGTTTCCAACCATCATACAATTCTCAAGAACATGAGATACCATCACATACTAAGAATGAGACCAACTGATACCAATTTCCTTCTCATCTGCCTAGAAAATTCAGGTATGTGGAGGATTTGAAAGTCTACCTGTGGTAATTAAATGGGATCAACATCTCTATTTCATCAAATCAGAGACCTATAAAGGAAACTCAAATATTTCCTTCATGGGACTTCACTCTTTTGCTGCTCCATCACGGCCTTTGATTAAAGACTGAACATAGAAGTGGGATGAGTAAATTGGAAAATAAATACAAAAACACTGGATAGCAAACATTTATTAGGAGGAAACTGAGCTATTTGCTATCATTTTTTTAAATTTTAGAACAAACTGTAGAGCAGATAACTGAATGAAGCCCTCTTAAGTAGGAAGCTTTGGGTTAATTAATGAATAAACCCACATAGACTAACATTGTAATATTGCAAGGAGATGGGAATCATTAACTTACACAAATCATGGTTTCCGAAATGTTAAGACCTCATCAGTCCTCCTCAGTGTTCTTCCATTGAAAAAAATTCAAACTCCAGAGAATCCAGAGCTGAGAGAAGAAAAAAGGTTTTACTGTTCCAAATAGACTTAATTTAATAAAGACTTTTGTTCCCCCATTCTTCTTCCAAAATTAGCCCCCAGTGCTACACACACAATTTAGGGAAAATAGAAGATGGATCTAGGGTCTCTCTCAAGTCACAGGACAACAGACTACACAAAAGTAGTTGCAGAATAAGTCACTTCTGGCATTGAAGCCACATCCAAACACAGGAGCAGGAGATCTGGACAAGGTCTCATGTTGGGGAAGGATGATCTAGTCCTGAGATTGGGCTGCTTAGTCTTTCCCTGAGCGGATCTACCTTCCGTCATTCCCACCTTCCAAGGCTGAAAGAAGCCTCGTCATTCAAATTAGAGGCTCTTTTATGGCCTCGGGTCAGTTGAAGTTGGTCCATGTATGGGAAGTGAACACAACATAGAAGGAATTTTGTAGGCCTAGGATCTGTGTTTTGAGTCCAGCCAAGATGACTAAATATCAAATATACAGACAGCAGACTATAAAGCAGCCATTAAAAACTAAATAGGAGTGGTGTCTGAGTGGTCAGTTGGTTGAGCGAGCATTCAATTTTGGCTCAGGTCATGATCTCACAGTACAGAGTCCGATGTGGGACTTGAACTCACACACTGAGGAGATCAAGACCTGAGCCGAAGTCAGATGCTCAACTGCTCAACCGACTGAGCCACCCAGGCGCTCCCTGGTTAATTAATTTTTAATGGTTATTTCTATCATCTAAAAGGTGTAAGTATCTGGAAAGTTTTCAAACCAGAAACTGTCATTTCTCTCTTCCACTCACATGTTCATCTAATAAAACTCATGGACTCTTTTTTGCAAACTCAGATTCTTATTTCTTTATGGTTTGACTCTTATACTTAATTAATGTGATCATACCCTTCAAAACAAAACAATACATATATACTAAATAGACAATATATTAACAGCAATCTCCAGGTAGTGGGAATAAGAGCACTTTATATTTCTTTACCAGAAGTTCCTTAGGATACTGTGTGTTTTACAACAAGCCTTCATTAATGTGAACACCAGAACATGACAATTACAAAATATTTCAAAGGACATTTCAACATATGACAAATGTATTTTAAAATATCAGAGAAACAACTAAAATAGGTTGTGCATTCTTGTATTTATGAAACCTGAACCCTATGCATGACACAGGGAAACATTACAAGGGAAACAAATTACACCTACAGCCATTGCATATCGTTTGGTTACATCTGCTCAATATAAGCACTTTCATTACCAAGAGTCTACTGAGAATGAAAATACAGGTAAGTGGCACTTGCAGATTGCATCAGAGAATGTCATAAAGGTGAAAGAAATGTTTGGTAATAGATGCTTAATAAACGTAGCTACACCACTACCCTTCCTCAAAACAATTAAAATATTACTTTTGACGGACTCCTTGCAAAACTTCTCACAATATGACCTTCTTAAAGTGGGATTCATATATAATTTAACATTTTCCAGGGTATTACTGTTGATAAACATGAATATTGCTTAACATGATAGAGTGTACATTTTCCTTAAGTTTAACTCCGTATAAACATAATCTTATTAGCTATATAATATTCAACCATATGGGTTAATCATTAAACGTTTCCATAATCCTGAACATTCCGTTTTCCCATCATCATAAACAGGTAAATTGTCCTTGATTCTAGATTTAAAAAAAAATTTAAATCTATTTGGGTTCTGTTTACAATAAGAGAATACACAGGAGGGTATGAATGATAGTCCAATAAGCATGTGAATGTTAGTGACATTTACCTGAATAGCACCCAACATCCACTGGGAAGAAAGATCACGATTAGGACATTTCAGACAAAGGAAAGCATGTCTTAAAACCAATGATTTTATGATAGAAAAACCAACACACACATCGATTTTTTTTGGATGTATCAATTCTTTTCTCCTCATCAGGGTCTTTCTTTTGGGGAACGGCAGGACCAAGCAGGGAGTCACAGGACGTCACGTGGAGCACGGGATGACGTCTTTGCACAATATTCTCTAGGTCCACGCCCGCCGCGCTCACACACACAAACAGATGGAAAAAGGACAGCGTGGAATCTGTGTAACATTTACAGCAAGTTCCTGCGGTCAGATCTCTGGGAACGCCGTGTTCTGAGACACGTGGCTGCCCCTCAGAGCTCCCAAGTCAAGAATTTTCCAAGGTGTTCCCAGCCTCCAACTTCTTTCTTACGGCCATCCCTCTGGGGCAGCCGCAAGTAGCTGTGAGGAGAGAAGACGAAGGAAGCAGCAGGGAACCTAGAGCCATGGGACAATGACACAACAGAGCCACAACAATCGCTGCACAGGTAAAGGACGTGCAACCAAATGCACGTCACAGAGCACAGCCACGCGCCTGTCTCAGCTTCACTTCACAATCACACCCACCGTAACGGAGGCACATCCAAGCGCGCACGCGCGCACACGCCCCCCTAGCGCCACGGACACAAACCACCTTCCCTTGCGGTGCTTGAACCGCAGGCCTGGGATCAAGGTAACAACTGGCCACCCCTACTACTGGCTTCCACGCTGTAAAGACTTCGTCCCACAGCCCTGATTAGCTTGGTCCAGAGCCCAGCCTGTCGGCACTCCGCGCCTCTTACGTCCCGGGAGGAGTTCAACTCACCTTGCACAGCTCGAGAACCGCGCGAAAGTGGGAGAAGCCAAAGATCCGCCGTGACCGCTGCCCGCTGGGAAATGTAGTTCGAGCCTGCATGTCCGTGGCCGCGATGGCTTAGGGGAAAAGTAGCCCAGATCCCAGCAGCCTTGCTAGAACTTTAGTCGGCGCTGGAACCTCCCAGGGCGGGCGCCGCGCCCCGCGAGGGCAGGTAGCGCTCGCGTGGAAACAGACGAGGGCGCAGTGCGCCGCGTCCTCGTGGTTCAGAAGTCCTGGCTAGCTAGAAAGCAGAGAAGAGCAATCTGGAACTGGCGGCTGTCCGAAGCCTCAGGCCTGTGGGTGCAGAGCCGCAAGGTTGGGTCACTGTGCGGCCCCCCGGGGCCCTGGCGAGGACTCCAGTGTAGTGTCACCGCAACCTGGTGATAATATAGGGGAAAATGACTTTTGATATTGCCGAGAATGGGCTGGTTTTCTCACTACACCGTGTTAGTTCCATTTAATAATAGTGAGTAGGAGTGAAAATAGTATTAATACCTTTATATCCAACACGGACTTAATTAAATGTAAAAGTGACCCGGTGAAAATTTTTTATGTTTTGTAATATCGGTGTAGGAATAGCTTTTCTAAGTATAACCAAAGAGAGAAATGTAATATATAAAGATTTGACTGATTATTTGTCAGACCTTCGACTGAGTTCTCATTCAGTATTGTGTTGGGTATTGTCCGTCTTTTGCCTCTCCATATAAACCTTAGTATTAGTTTGTCGATATCCACAAAGTTACTATCAAGGGTTTTGTTGTTTACTGTTTTTATGATGAAAGCGTGTTGTATTTTGTTAATAATTTTCTGATCAGTTGAGATCATCATCGGTTTTTCTTTTTTCAGCTTTAATCCTATTTTTATACCGGAATCATGTTAATATAGAGGAAAGTGTGGGAGTGGGGAAGCATTTTAGAGTAGTGTGGTTAGGTCTTCCTCTCTTAGTTTGCCCGCCACCCTGAGCTGCGACCTGCACAAGTGCTTCTCAGGACCTCTCCTCCCCCAACCAGTTAGGTGACAAAGAATGGCTAGAGGGGGCTGGGTATTTCCCTCCTAACACATTGGTTAGTCTCTGGTAAATTAGTTTCCCTTTGATGGGGTTCTTGAGCAAAGGGCTAAGAAAGAATTCTTAAGACGTCTTTGGTTCAAAAAGATGATTTTATTAAATTACGGGGACAAGACCTGGGTGAGGGTGCGGTGGAGAAAGAGCTGCACTGGGGTTGTGAGGAGTGATTGATTACATATTTTTAGGTTTGTGGTGGGTAGGGGGGTATGAGAAAAGTAAGTTTCTAAGGCATTTGGAAGCAAGACTTTCAGGATCTTGAGGGACTAGCTACTGTTAAAATAAGGTTTCTTTTAGTCTTTCATAAAACAAAAACATGAAGGAAGTAAGACAGCCACGAGTTGCTTCAGGAAGGTCATGCTCTGCATTCTTCAGGTGTCTGTCAGTGGGTTACAAACTGTAAGATTTAATTTATACTACATTTCTCGTCTTTGTTTCCCTCATCACCTTGCGGGCAGGTGGACAACAGAATATCTAGAAATATTTCACAACGGTTACTTTCCCCTCCCTCTGCTGGAAGCATGTGGGCAATTCCCTCTGATCTTCACTCTGAGACAGTGGTGGTGTTCCTAGAGGTCAAACTCAAAAAAGTGGGGGCCTGTAGAAGTTTTTAACTCTCAAGCTGGTCCACACTCAGTTTCCAGCAGTTAATAAATTCCTAGAGTCCCTGACTCTAGCAGCTTCTACTTCAGATTATTTGTGATTCTCTTTGCCTGTCTCTCCAGTTATCAGACCATTTGTCTGCCCTATGAGCTCAATACTCTGAGGGAAATGACTTATTAATTAATTTTCAGTTTGCTTAGCTTTTTGTTATTGTAAGGATGGTAGTGATCACTTATAAGCTCCTTACATATTGGAGTAAAAAAGCAGAAGCCCTCCTGATTTTGTAATAGTAACTTCTTTGTAATATACATACTTAAAGGCACATACAGCCTAAGTACTGCCAGATGGATTTTTTTTTTGGAAACTGAACACATCCATTTATTTAACTATCCAGATCAAGAAACAGGACATTATCAGCATCATAAAGTATGTCTTCATGCTCTCTTGTGTTCTCTTTCTTATTCTCCAAGGATAATTACTATCTAAATTTCTGAAAGCAAAAATTGGTTTGGCAAGCTTTTTATTTCATATTAGAATCACATAGTATATACTCTTGTGTCTGAATTCTCTTGCTCAACATTGTGATTCACCCACTGCATGTTGTTGGATGCAGTTCTAGGTTATTTATTATTCATTTTTGTATCCTAATGCAGCATTTATTCCTCCTTGTATAAAACATGCCACATTACTTTTCCATTTCCATCAGATGGACAGAGAGACAGAAAGAGGAAGAGAGAAAACTAGTCAGAAGTGAAAACTGGATCACTCTGTATCCTGTTGAAATTAAAAAGATAATTAAGGGGCACCTGGTTGGCCCAGTTGTTTAAGTGTCTAACTTCGGCTCAGGTCATGATCTCATGGTTTGTGGGTTCAAGCCCCGTGTCAAGCTGACAGCTCAGAGCCTGGACCCTGCTTCAGATTCTGTGTCTCCCTCTTTCTGCCCCTCTGCTGCTCACACTCTGTCTCTCTCAAAAATAAACAAACTTAAAAATAATTTAAAATGCCAAGAAGAAAAATGCTAATTAATAAAGAAAGGATTATGTCACCATTTCATTTTCTTTCTAATTCATACATAAATAAAAATTTGGCCCATCAAAGTATGGATGGAATCTTAGATCTGCTGTATCCCAAGGATGGTGTTTCTTAAGTCTGAAAAATCAAACTTACAAACTACTCTTTGAAGCTTCTAACATGTGTGCAGTCTCCAATCCTGATCATCTCATCCCCAATTTGACAAAACAAGATAAAAGCATCACACAGAGCAGTATAGAAAAAACATAAACATGTCTGCAAGTATCTAATCACTCAGAGTAATGTGAGCTAGAGGCATATACCAAGCCTAGGGCCAAACACCCGCCAGAATAAAGCTTCAGCCAGGAAGCAGGTGCCATAGAAAGTGCATGTGCATTGAGTGAGGGCTAGAATTCTCCAAAGCTTCAGGGACCCAAATGTTAAATTCCTAGGTCTTCTTTGTGTTGGGAGACTCACGCCAAGAGCAACATCTCTCTCCAGAACCTATACATGTACCCAACCAGTGCCTGTTGAAACTGTTTGATGTTTCTGAGACTTCTCTCAGTTTGAGTTTATGTTCTTAGAGGCTGTTGGACCTGGAATTACCTGGAATTAGCAAATCAAGATCCTTTTCACTTGTATCGGTTGTGACAGAGGCAGGTCCACAGAGAAACCTTTTGGGAGTGATGTGGGAAGCTCTCTGCAGATAGTTCACACTGCGATTACTGGCTCTGTAGGAATGGAGGGCCTGGGATGAACTGTGGGTTTGTGAGGTGAAGTCAGGGTTGGCAGCTGGATTGATACAGAAGCAGGTGATGATGTGAGCAGGGGATGGTCTCATAGTCATCATTCCACAGGGTGAAATTAACAGCTAAGTGTCATTAACCTGAACCACAGCTCTGTTAAAGATGAAGGAGCCTCAAGTCAAGGAGAGACACCTGAGGAAGAGTCACTTGTAGATTCTCCTGGGAGCTCTATAGAGAAAATTATACTTCCTAGAAGTCCTCCCAAGCAGGACTGCCCCCAAATTGATGTCTGAGACCTCTTTTTGTAGCTTCGGCCTTAAATTTCTTTTTGACGTAAAGATGAGTAGAAGATGCTAGTCGCTCTCTGACCTTCATCTGTGTAAGTGAGCAGAGGGTATGGACAACATGTCTTAACAAGTATATGATTCTCCTGTTCCCAGTTCTCTATCAAACCACTACTACTCTGAGGATGATATGCAACATAATATGTCCATTTGAGATGGTACCTCTTTGTACGTTATTGGAAACTTAGGGTGTAGTGTTTCATGATCTGAAGAAATATAACACAGTGGTCTCAACTGATACAGTCTTCTATTCAAGCCCTTTTATAGTATTTTGAGCATTTACATCTACCATGCAAAGTTTAGTGCAAGGTTATGTGTCTATTCCTATCAGGACTCATTTATTGGCGCTCAGGGCTCCCAGCAGCCTCCTGAGCTTAGCTATTCAGTTTTGTAGACCCATGGAGGCCAAACTGTTATAGCCCAAGTTCTTCACAATATGAAAATACTTTATCAGGCAGGCTATTATAAGGGCTCAGAAATTATCTTCCAGGAACCAGTCAAAAGCCAGTCCTTTCTTGGAATGTGTAGGGTTTGAGCTGTCCAAACCTGCTGAGTTAACCCTTTAGCCTAGGAATATGGTGTTTAGCATGTTTATAGAACTAATGAATCTTTTTTTTTTTTTTTACAAATAGTTTATTGTCAAATTAGTTTCCACATAACACTCAGTGCTCATCCCCACAAGTGCCCTCCTCCATGCCCATCCCCCCTCCCCCCCACATCCATCAGTCCTCAGTTTTTGTCAGCATTCAAGAGTCTCTCATGGTTTGCCTCTCTCCCTTTCCCCCACCATTTCTGCCCTTCTTCTCCCCCTTGTTCCTCCGTCAAGTTCCTCCTAAGCCTCCTATACGTGCAAACATATGATATTTGTCCTTCTCTGCCTGACTTATTTCGCTCAGCATAACACCCTCAAGGTCCATCCATGTTGCTACACATGGCCAGCTTTCATTGTTTCTCATTGCCATGTAGTATTCCATGGTATAGATAAACCACATCTTCTTGATCCATTCATCTGTTGATGGACACTTAGGCTCTTTCCATGTTTTAGCTATTGTGGAGAGTGCTGCTATGAACATTGGGGTACATGTGCTCCTATGCCTCAGCATTTCTGTATCCCTTGGGTAAATTCCTAGCAGTGCTATTGCTGGGTCATAGGGGAGTAGAACTAATGAATCTTAATGGTCATGCTTTGCTTTGTTTGCTTCACTACATGTTCTAACTCATAGAAGTTTCCCACAGTAGCAGGAGGTTATATTCACACCAAAGCACAGTGATGTTCAATATATATGTATTGATTTCCTTATTTCCCTTCCTGTGTTTTAAGGATCCCATTCCAACCTATTGTTTACTATAGAATCCCTCTCAGGAAAATGATTTTTTATATTCCTATTGTTGATCTGAAATACAGTTGTTGTTTTTACTATTATTAATGTTACATAGCTTTTTCCTTACAGAGTTTGATGACATTCAAGGATGTGACTGTAGACCAGTAACTATGGGTTTATTTTGCTCTTCTTTTTCTGTTATTTTGCAATACAACTTTAGGTTGTTGATTTTACACCTTTCTTCTTTTGTAATATAAATATTTAAACTATAGATTTCCCTCTATGTTCTATCTTAGCTACAAAACACACATTTTGATATGCTACATTTTCATTATTGTTCATTTCTATGTGTAGTATTATTTTCCAAATACTGGGAAGGGGGTTTCCTTAGATATTTGGTGATTTCAAATTTAATTCTACTGTGGCCAAAGAACACATTCTGCCTGGTTTCAATCCTTAATGTCTTAAGATTTTTTAAAGACCATAGATGCATATGATCTATTTTGAATGTATATATGCACTCAAACAAAATGTACATCCTGCAGTTTCAGACATTGTAAATATCAACTACTCGAAGGTAGTGGTCATTGTTACTTATATCCTCTATTTCCTTATTGAGTTTTTTGTTGTCATTCTGGTTGTTTTTATTGAGAGATAATTGTTAAATGTCCAACTATGATTACAGAATTTTCTATTTCTTGCTTTAATTCTATCAATTTTATGTTTATTTGTTTATTCATTAAGTAGGCTCTACACCCAATGTGGGGCTTGAACTCACAACCCTAAGATCAACAGTCACGTGCTCTACTGAATGAGCCAGCCAGGCGCCCTTGTTGCATATATTTTCAGGCTCTATTATTATGTAACTACACATTTCTGATAAATTGACCCTTTTATCATTATTATAAAACTATGTTTGATAATATAGATTGCTTTGAAGTCTGTTTTATCTTATATTAATATAGCCATTCCAACTTTTTTTTCAAATTCAATGCTAATAGTTGAAAGTTATCTAAGCTATTTGCTTAAGAGAATTATATACTGACTCTGCTTTTAAACATTATGTTTTATTTCTTTTAAAACAGGAAAATAGAGAGGCACCTGGGTCGCTCTGTTGGTTGTGTCCAACTCTGGGTTTGGCTCAGGTCATGATGTTATGGTTGTGGGATTGAGCTTTGCATTGGCTCTGTACTGAGCGTGTAGCTTGCTTGGGATTTTCTCTCTCTCCTCTCTGTCCCTTCTGTGCTTGCATGCACATGCACACACACTCTCTCTCTCAAAATAAATAAATAAACTTTAAAAAGTATGTTTATTTTCTTCCAGATTTGCTGTCCATGTGTGAGACGAAGGAGTTATCTGTAAAGAATGGGACTTTTGAAAAGGAATCATTAAAAGTCAGAAGTCAAGGCTGTGAGGAATCTTATTTTGGAGATGATGGAAATGCAAGGGTTTGAGAAAGAACAGGAAACTGAAAAGGAGTATTTTAGGTATGTGACAGTCCCATATGAAAAAATATCAACATTCATCCAGCCTACATCACTTGTTCTAAATCAAGTAATTTGTACTGGAAAGAAACTCTATGAATGTAAGAAATATGAAAGCCTTACTCAACAGGGAAGAATTCATCAAGTGGTGAACTTGATGAAATGTGTGGGAAGGCCTTTATATATTACACAAATCATATCAACCATTGAATTCTTACTAGAAAGAAATGGGATGAATTTAAGGCATGTGGCAGAGACTTATGGCTCCAAGCTTATTGAAAATAAAATAAATGATGGTAATAAGAAACCCTATGAATGTCAGATTCTTTAAATGTTTACTTATTTTGAGAGAGAGCAAGTGAGCATGAGCTGGGGAAGGGGAGGGAGGGGGAGAGAATCCCAAGCAGCTCTGTGCCATTAACACAGAGATGGACATAGGACTCGATCCCACAAACCATAAGATCATGACCTGAGCCAAAATCAAAGAATCAGTCATTGAACTGACTGAGCCACCCAGGCACCCTGAATGTCAGATTCTTTAGAAATACCTTTAGAAGTTGTGCCCATCTTAACATAACTAAATTCACACGAATGAGAAACCGTATGAATTCAAAGAACACGGGAAAGTTTTTATCTGTTGTTCAGCATTGATTCAATACAAAAGAACTCATACTAATGAGAAACTCTATGAATGTTACGAATGTAGGTAAGCCTTTAGGTGGACTGCACATCTTATTTGACATCAAAGAATTCATACTGGTGAGAAACCCTATACATAAATAAATGTAAACCTGCTTCAGGAATGATGGGTCAGTATATAACTGCATTCTCTCCAGGGTGTGAATACTGTGACTCTTCTTTATAAAGCAGGTAGGATGACATTAGAATCTCCCTCTTTTGTACCTGCATGAGGTAAAGTAAGTTAAAATGATTCTGCTTAGTTTGTGTATACGGCAAGTAGAGGATTCTTTGATCATTAACATCAGCTGATGACGCTGGGAATTGGCAGTGCCAGCAGAAGACAGTCACTCTATGGAACATAGTCATTCTATGGAAGGCCTGACACACGGACTGTCAGGAAGATGAGACAGGCCTCCTAGGGCCTCAGCCAGGTGCTCTAATTTAAAGCTATTCCTCCTGGTTTTGAATGATACTTCAGAACAATAAGTGATGCTGTGGAATCTCCAGCTTGGCCAAGAGGAGCATTTATTCTACACTTGGAATGAAGATTTCTCCCAATGGGAACAAGGAGATACAAAGTGGGAAATACAGGGGTTTCCTGAATCAAGAGCAACACCAGCCTTTTCTTTTCTTTTCTTTTTGTTTTTTTTTTTAATGTTTCTGTATTTTTGAGAGCGAGCGAGCGAGCATGAACCCAGGAAGGGCAGAGAGAGAAGGAGACACAGCTTTCGAAGTAGGCTCGACACAGGGCTCGAACTCGTGAACTGTGAGATCATGACCTGAGCCAAAGTCGGACACCCAGCCAACTGAGCCACCCAGGTGCCCCGCAACACCAGCCTTTCTGATGCTAAAGCTGTACCATCTGAAATACTGTCCACCACCTGATGGTTACAGTTAACACCACAGATGTCAAAGAAAAGGAGTGCCTTTGGAGGGTGTTATAGACTGAACTGTGTCCCTCTAAAATTATTATGTTGAAGCCCTAACTTATAATGTGACTGGGTTTTTTTTTTTTTTTTGCCTTTTTATTTATTTTTTTTTGAGAGAGACAGAATGTGAGTAGGGAGGAGTAGGGAAGTACAGAGAGGGAGAGAAAGTGGGCTCAATTTCAAGAACTGTGAGATCATGACCTGAGCTGAAATTGAGTCAAACACTTAACTGAGCCACCAAGGTGCCCCTATTTTTGGACATAGAGATTTTAGGAGGTCTTTATGGCTAAATGAGGTCATAAGAATAGGGTTCTAATCCAATAGGATTTGTAGCCTTATAAGAAGAGGAAGAGGCAAGATCACCCTTTCTTCATGCACATGCACCAAGGAAAGGCCATGTAAGGACACAGCAAGAAGGCAGCCAGTGAAGAAGTGAGCCCTCATCAGAACCCATCAAAAGTGGTCACCTTGATTTTGGACCTTCCAGGCTTCAGAACTGTGAGAAAATAAATTTTTGTTGTTTAAGCCACCCACTCAGTCTACAGTATTTTGTTATGGCATACTGAGCTAGACAGAGGGGACTTTGATTAGATAGGACCCCATGGAACTATTCTTTCCATTGGCTTCATGGATCACTAAGTGCTGATATGAAACTTAGATAGGGAAAGACACACAGGTGAAAATAAATGAAGAAATGAAGCCAAACCATATAAAGAAGTGTTAATCACTCTTACAGTAGGCATTACTTATAATATTAAGATAATAATGATGACGTTAATAATGTACTATTTCTATGGGGTGCAGTAGGGGTATAGAAATAACCAGCCTATTTAGAGAGAAGTATTACAGCCATGCTATAACTAAACTATAGTTGTATATACTATAATTCAGACTGTAAGTGATTATACTAATGGTGACTTTTAAGGGGCAGCAATTGCAAGGAGATTAATATAATGGATCTTGTAGCCAATTGGCTTGGGTTTGAATCCCCCTATGCTATTTACTAGCTTTTTACATTGAACTAGTTCCTTTACTTCTCTACAACTCACATTCCTCATCTAAGAAATGGGAATAATGAGCCCATCTTAAGCACTGTTGTGTGGACTGATTTATTATAAAGTGCCTAGAACAGGGACTGGTGTACTCAATACATCATCACCATCACCATCAATCACTATTAGTACTATGTACTGGGTTCTGTCATTTAAACCTCACAGAGACCTTTAATATGTGGACTGTTTACCTCTGGTTTATAAGAGTGTCATCATTCCTGATAGTATCAGTTGTAACAATATTAGCATAAATGCAAATAATCACATTTGTGTGGTAGCTAGTTTCCAATATTTCCCTTAATGAATCTTGCTTTCTGGCATTCAAACATCTTCCACAAAGAATAGATCTGACCAATATAACAAATCCAGCCACCATATTTGAGAATACCCTTAAGAAGCCCAATGTGGGGCCCACATGGTGGTAAGGCCTGACAATATTCATATGAGCTGGCCTGGAATCAGATCCCACAAGTCCCAATCAGCTTTCAGATGTCTGCAACTCTGGCAAACATCTTGACTTAACCTCTTGAGAATTCCTAAGCCGAACCACCTAGCTAAGCTGTTCCCAAATTTCTGGCCATCAGAAACTGAGAGAATAAATGTTTATTGTTGTTTTGAGTAGCTTGTTACATAGCAATTAATAACGTAGGGATGCATTATAAACATGCCATTTTCCAGAGTGTAATGGAACATACCAGGGGTTCTCAGAATTGACATTATTTATAGTCATAACCTTTTTAAAAACTAATTCCTATGCCCACCATGCAGCTGGAGCTCATGACCCCAAGATCAAGAGTCACATGCTCTACCAACCAAACCACTCAAGCACCCCAGTTACAGTGATAACCTTAATGTAATTCAAATGATTATATTAAAGTGGTGCTTAAATTGCCCCGTTTTACAGATGGAAACACCAGTGTTTAACAGCAATGCCCATTATTATAATAAATATTAAAATAGTACAATTATAATATAACTAAAGGAGTAATCTAATAGAGCTCATTTCACGGAGGGGAGAAAAACGTCACCTCTAGAAGCAGTACTATCGTTGTGTTAATATAGTGTAAACACCACTGACCTGAAGGTGACATAAGGCAAAAGGGATACAGGATTTCTTAGCATCAGAGTTGGTATTAAACATGGTATCTTAATTACTACAGGCATAGTACAAATAATGAGGGATTTTGTTCTAAATTATATTAACTATACTTCAATATAATAATATAATTAATATAATTATGGAATTAAGTAAAGTGGTAAGTGTATGGTGTGGTTATGGTATGGTATGATGTATGGCATGGGAAGTGGGGTGGGGCAGGATAGGGTACAATATAAACAGTCACACCAGCACCAATAGTCCCAATTTATGGCTGAGGGTGGAGGGCTCAGCCTATCCTGCCATTAGGGAAAGTGCCCATGACAATCATGGCTTTTTTTTTTTTTAATGTTTATTCATTTTTGAGAGACAGAGACAGATTCGAGCAGAGGAGGAGCAGACAGAGACTCTGAAGCAGGCTCTAGGTTTTGAGCTATCAGCACAGAGCCCAACGCAAGGGTCAAACCAACAAACCGTGAGATCATGATCTGAGCTGAAGTCGGACAGTTAACCGACTGAGCCATCCATGCACCTCAACAATCATGGTTTCAGCCGGACCTTGCTATAGCATCAACACCTGTCACATTGTGTCATATTTATTGTCCAGCAAAGTGCTTGGGGCTGGGAATCCTCAGCTCTGCCACATTCCTCTTATCCTCAGGGTTTCATATCCACTGGTGCTTCCTCTGGTGGAGGAGGTGAGTCTCATGGTGGGCAGACCACATGGAATGATGGGATACAGAAGTGCTGGGGTGGATGCTGACAGAATGGTCCTCTGCCTGTTGGTTCCCCACTACTGTCCCTCCCTATTACGCAGCCTGCCCGCAGCAACCAGAGGTCTGAGTAAGGAGATAGCATTGACCTTGTGGACACTGGGAAAGGATGCAGGTCAGATACACTGGGGATAGGAAGGATGGGGTGGTTGAGTGAGAAAAGGTTAGGGCTTAGGTGTGCTCAAGTGTGGGGAGGGGCATTAAATCTTGAATCAGAGGACTGTAACCCTCCCTCCCTCATCCCCTGCCCCCAGAGTTTAGCTCACTCAGTGTGGGGCACTTGGTCAACTTTGATGCTATTACTAGCACTCATTCTTCCACTTAAACTTAAACTGAGTGTCTACTTTGTGCTAGTGCTGTGCTGGGTGCCCTGAACACAGTAGGAAGATGACAAAGTCTGGGCATCATGAGGTTGACAGTCCAGTGGGGAGGGGGGAATGATAAACCAAAACCAGAAACATTTAATATCAGGTCAGATAGTGGTACTTGCAACACAAAGATAGTACAAAATAGGAAGTGACCCCAAGAAGTGTGTTACTCCATGTATAATGGTGGAGATGGTGGTGGCAGGGCGATTCTCTAAAGAATAGAAAGGACAGCAAGCTGCAGCATAGGCATTGGGGAAGCAGAGTACTTTCAGAGAACACAGCTGAGCAAAGGCCCAAAGTGGAACAAGCTTCCTTGATGTCAAGAACAGACAAAGGTGAGCTGTTGACAAATAATAAAAATGCTGACCAGCTACAACTGCAGGCTCTCCAGACCATATACCCCTTTTTATTATAGTTATAACTTTACACTATAAACATTGAATGTAAACATGTAAAAATATAACTGAAGTATTGTGTGAAAGTCTGATATAAAAGTTACATAATTCAATAATCATACATATACATTACATAAATAAACATTTTAATATATAATAAATATAATGTGCTATATATTGTAAATATACATTACTATAATATGTAGTAATTAACACATATAAAATTATACAAACCTATTTATATTTAGAATCTAATATCTAATAATCTTTTATCAAATATAAATTATCACATGGTAAAACATAATACTTTTTTGAGATTCATCCATATTGTAGCTTGTGTCAATAAATCATTCCTTTTTATGTGTATAATTCAATAAATTATAGACATCCCATAATTTATTGAATTATTCATCCACTACATTTGGTTTATTTCCAATCATTTGGCAAGTGAATATAGTTTCTGTCAACATTTGAGTCCATACATAATTTTTCACTTCTCTAGGTTAAATATGGAGGAGTGGGATTGTTGGGTCATAGTACATGGTATATGGTTAATTTTATAAGAACCTGCAAAATTGTTGTCCAGAGTAGATATATCACTTTATCTTCCCAACAGTAATTCAAAAGTGTCCATTGCTCCGCATCCTTAACAACTTTTGGTACTATTAAAAAAAAAAAATACTTTAAGCCATTCTAAGTGTGTGTGTAGTATCTCATCAAGGTCTTAATTTGCATTTTCCTGACTAATGATGTTGAGCAGCTTTTCATCAGCTTATTTTCATCTGTGTTTCATACAACCATGTGGATGAATCTCAAATACATCACAAAATGAAAAATGTCAGACTCAAAAGGATGCATATGTATGTACATACAGATACACACAGATTTCTATAACACTGGAAAAGGCAAAACTACAGAGACAAGAAACAGATCAAATTAGTGATTGCAAGAGGCTGGAAGTAGGGAGAGAGAATGCCTAAAAAGGGATAAGGAATTCTGGGGAGTGAAGGAAATGTTCACTGTCTTGACTGTGGTGTTGATTACATAATTGTCATTTGTCAAAATTCCCAGAATTCTACACTAAAAAGGATGAATATTATTCTACATACTAAATAAATCTGACTTTAAAAATATCTCAATACTATAATATCATAATATATATATATATATAAGAGAAATAACTGAAATTAATTGACAAAAAAATAACATGTTTCCCTCTGTGAGGTTTGGGCATAGCCATGCAGATGTTGGTCAGATGCCTGTGTCCATTTATAGATAGTAATGTTATTAACAACACTATACCCTCATTGATCTCCATTAGCCCTGCTCCCTTACTCAGCCCTGATTAAGTCACTTCATTCTCCATAATTCCATTTTATAGGTGAGGTAACTGAGCCCCAGGTGGGGTAAGTTTGCTGGACTGGCCCAGAATCCCTCAGCAGATCACTAGGATTTGAATCTGCATCCACAGCCTTCTCTATTCTGTTTGCATCATGGGACTCTCAGCTTGTGGTCTCTTGGGCCCCTCAGATCCTCCCCAGCCCACTCTGGGTCACTAATTCCCCAGATGAGTCTGTGAGGCTAGGACCTTATCCTCATCCCTTCTCCTTCTTCCAGGTTTCCTGTCCATGTAAACAGTGGGGTTGTGGAGAAGCAATGCTGGAGAACTTGGCAGTAGCCACACAGGATCCTCATGAAGAAATATGGACAATGGAGAATCAGGATTATATTAGTGGAGACCAATGGGGAAAAGCAAATACTACCAGGATTTAATGGAGGGTTCACAGATACTCTTTTTTAATTTTTTTTTTAATTAAAAAATTTTTTTTTATTTCTAGAAGAGAGAGAGAGAGACAGACAGCGTGAGGAGGGGAGGGGCAGAGAGAGAGGGAGTCACAGACTCTGAAACAGGCTCCAGGCTCTGAGCTGGCAGTCAGCACAGAGCCCGATGCGGGGCTCGAACCCACGAACCGCAAGATCATGACCTAAGGGAAAGTCGGACGCTTAACCGACTAAGCCACCCAGGTGCTCCGAGGGTTCACAGATACTCTTAATAGGGTAATGGACATCAGCAGACTTTTTGCTAGTTATTAATGCAGGTACTAACAGAGGGAAATAGTGGAGGCTTTAAAATGCAGATGTGTGATGTGGAGTTTATGGTGCATTATCAGTCATCACCCTCACTGGTGGGGAGGAAAGCAGGTTAATGGCACTTACCAGTGTTCAGAGAAGGTACTGAGATCACCACATGCTGGGTTGAGGATAGTTACAAACACTGCTAGATGGGGAAATGGGAGATAATTAGTCACCATTGTTGCAATGGACAAATAATGGAGGGGATCACAAACCATCCTACTAGAAATGTAGTTAAAGTATCAGAAGATATTATTGATAGTTGGATTAGGTGGGGTATATCACAGCTTCCTATTCTGAAGATTGTAGGAAGTGGTCATCAGTTACTACTTACGTGAAAAGTGGGAATAAATGGGGAATATGGAGATTACTAGGCTTTGTCACAAGTGAAGTAACAGACATTATGCTGGAGGTTAGTTGTGGAGGAGGTAATGAGATCTCTAGACACTATTTCCTGGAATTAAGGAGGGGTGATACACACAGTACTGAGTGAAAGAGAGATAATGGGTGTACAAATACTGTGCTACAGTAGGGTAAGAAGGGGGGGTCTTCAGACACTCTCTTGAGGGGGTCAGCAAACACTGTCCTAAACTGAGGCATAATGACGGGTTGCAAGACCTTTAGTGAAGCCCCAGATACAGTACTGGATGAGGTAAAGGGGGTTAACAGTGGGTCACCCACCATACCTTGTTCTAAGATAGAAAAAAGCATACGGTGGATCATCCAATACTGTGAAAAGGTGAGATGAAGAGAGCTAATGATGAATCAGATACTGATCTAAAAATGAGAGTGAAGGGATGTGTCACTAAACACTACCAAATTTGGATGAGGGAGTTCAGGGGAATTCCCAGCCTTGCCCCGTGACAAGGTTCTGTCCCCATCTTCAACCACCATGCTGTTGTTCCCAAAGGCAAAAAACAGTACCTTGCACAACCCCACTACTTCCCATTCCCCATTGTTACCAGTGGACTGACCTGGAGGAACCATTCTGCTCTTGCCAACTTGGCTGCCCAACAGCTGAGTGTCAGTCAGACCCTCTGCCTGCATTTGGGAGACGACTGCTGCCAGTCTTGGGTCAGACACCTAACTTCCCAGGAAGGTCTGCCCTGTTTGCTCTCAGTCCCTTCATACTATGAGCTTTGGGCCTGTCAGGACATTAGGAACGAGGTCTGTAGGTGAGGGTCTGGAGTGGGGTACGACTGTGCATGCTGGGGCAAAGTGAGCAGGCTCTTCTGCAATGAATTTGGAGCTGTGAATTTCACAATCACATAGGAAATCCTGAATACCAAGCATCTATGTGGGATTTCCTCAATCTCAGTTTTCTCTTCTTTAAACTGGCAGGATCAGGCCAAAATATTTATGATAATGTTTCAGCTTTGGGGCCAGGATGGAGGCAGAGCCCAGGTAAAAACTGGAGCTGAAAAAGCCTAGTGTTTTAGGCAAGTTGGTTCTCCCCATTGCAACATCGTATGCTGCAATATAGAAAAGATCAAAGGAAAGTTGTGAGAAGCAATGTCAATACTCCAGTGTGAATTCATGGAATGCCTATTATTGTCAGACACGGGTCAAGGTTCACAGCGGTGAGCAAAACATGGAAAAACATTCAAGCATAAGAGCCATAGACAAATAAGTAAAATATACAGGGCATCATGGCAGTAAGTGCTATGACGAAAAATAAAGGATAGAGGGGAGAGAGTCAATATTTTAAACAAGGCAGGAAAAGACAGGGAAAGCCTCTGTGAAGAGGTGCTGTTGGAAGACACGAAGGAGCTAACCACACAGATATGAAGAATCTTGTTCTTCAAAGAGAGAGTGCTGTAGATGCAAAGGCCCTGTGGCGGGACCTGAACTAATATGTTTGAGGCAAATGGGGAGAAGGTGTTTGTGGAGTCCATGGCATAAAGATGGACACAGAGAAGACATGAACAAATGCTGAGGTTTGTTTTTAATATGTTTCTAATTTGTTATTATAAAAGTCAGGTCATTAAGGCAGGCAAATGAGCTGGAAGAACTATGACAGCAAAAGGGAGATGGAGATGAAAACTTGACCAAAATAACCTGAAAATTCTTACTTCAGAAGCTTTCCTGAGAGTAGTGGAGGTTCACAAAACACTATGTTTAGAGCTAAATGAGAAAATGGCACCCAGCAGACATTAGTGTTTAGCACTAAAGCAATTATGTGAGTGTCAGAAGACAATGCGCTAGGGACTCATGAGGGTCAAATACACTTTAGTGGTAGATGATAAGGGGCAGAGGTTACAAGTCATGATGCTAGAGGGTAATGGGTCAACAGACATTCTGAGGTTTGTGTCTGTATACATAAAGAAATTTTCTACTGAGTTATCTCTTTCTTGATGGAAATACTCAATGGGGAACTGGACACACACAACCATGTTAGATTCAACAGAAGAATAAGAAAACACCCAAAACTGTTAGACAATGTGTTCTGCAGCAAACATCTCACAGAATTTAGGATCTGTCACTATCATATATATTATGTTGTTCTACCATTCAACCTGTTGACACTCTACCTATTCCACAGTAAACAGGATTATCATGAACATGACTTAATATAACCTCTCTATGCAGAAGCTGGTAATAATGTTCCATAATATTTTTCATGAGAAGCCTTCTTCTAATCTACCAATTTTCCCAGTATGAATGCCTCAAGGTTTAATGAAGGTGGTGATAATATGGGAAGGGCCCCCTTCATTCAGGGTCCTCTTCTGTACGGTGATGTTTGACACTTTGATGGGGTATTTCTACTTAGGATAATATGCATATTTTTCTGCTAACAAATTCAACGATATACAATCAAACCTGATCTGAGGTTTTCTCACACTGTTCTTCTCAAGTGTGAATACTCTGATGGACACTGAGCACAGATTTCTGGACGAAGCCTTTCCCACAGACTATACACTTATAGGGTTTGTCTCCAGTGTGTGTTGTCTGATGCTTATTCAAATTTGACCTGTCTGTGAAAGCCTTCCCACACTCAGCGCATACATAAGGCTTTTCTCCTGTGTGAATTCGCTGATGCACTTGGAGTTGTGACTTCTTAGTGAAAGATTTGCCACAGTCACTGCATTCATAAGGTTTCTCTCCAGTGTGGATTCTATGATGTATTATCAACTCTGACTTCTGTCTGAAGGTCTTCCCACATTCAGAACAGATGTAGGGCTTTTCTCCAGTATGGGTTTTCTGATGCTTACTGAGATTTGACCTGCCACTAAAGGCTTTCCCACACACAGCACACACATACGGTTTTTCTCCGGTGTGGATTGGTTGATGCACCAGGAGCTGAGATTTGGAGGTGAAGGATTTCCCACAATCACTGCATTCATAAGGTTTCTCTCCAGTATGAATTCTCTGATGTGTAATGAAGTTTGACTTGCGGATGAAAGCTCTACCACACTCACCACATACATAAGGTTTCTCCCCTGTATGAATTTTCTGATGCACAATGAGTATTGATTTCTGGTTGAAGGCTTTCCCACATTCATGGCATTCATACTGTCTTTCTCCAGTATGAATTTTCTGGTGTATATTGAGGTGTGATTTTTGGGTAAAGGCTTTTCCACAGGTACCACATTCATAAGGTTTCTCTCCAGTATGAATTCTCTGGTGTGTAATCAAGTCTGATCTTTGTGTAAAGGCCTTTCCACATTTAGGACATATATAGGATTTCTCCCCTGTATGAGTTTTCTGATGTGTAATGAGATTTGACCTGTTGGTGAATGCCTTTCCACATTTAGCGCACATATAAGGCTTCTCTCCTGTGTGAATTCGTTTATGTACATGGAGTTGTGACTTGGAGGTAAAGGATTTCCCACAGTGGCCACATTTATAAGGTTTCTCTCCAGTATGAATTATTTGATGTGCAATCAAGTGAGCCTTCTGGATAAAGGCTAGTCCACATTTCATGCATATGTAAGATTTTTCTCCCGTATGAATTCTCTGATGCACTGTGAGTGCTGACTTCTGAGTAAAGGCTTTTCCACAATCACTGCATTCATAAGGTTTTTCACCAGTGTGAATTCTCTGATGTATAATCAGTTCTGACCTGTACGTAAAAGCCTTACCACATTCAGTACATATGGAAGATTTCTCTCTAATTTGAACCTTCTTATGTGTAATGAGGTTGGAACTATTGTTGAAGATCTTCCCATATTCAGCATATATAAAGGGTTTCATTCTTGTGTGAATTCTTTGATGTACCTGTAGCTGTGACTTTGAAATGAAGGACTTCCCACAGTTATTGCATTCATATGGTTTTTCTCCAGTATGAATTCTACGGTGTGCAATCAAGTGTGTCTTCTGGATGAAGGCCTGTCCACATTCAATACATATATAGGATCTCTCACCTGTGTGAATCTTCTGATGCATCTTGAGTGTGGACTTTTGTGTAAATGCTTTGCCACAATCACTACATTCATGGTGTCTCTCTCCAGTATGAATTTTCTGGTGTATACTGAGATCGGAGTTATAAGAGAAGCCTTTTCCACATTCACTACATTCATAAAGTTTTTCTCCAGTATGAATTCTCTGATGCCTTAAGAGAGAAGATACTTGGAAAAAAGCTTTTCCACATTCACTGCACTTATAGGGCTTCTCTCTAGTATGGGTTCTCTGATGTGTAATGAATTCTGGCTTCTTTACAAAAGCCTTCCCACAGTCGATGCACACATAGAGTTTTTCTCCTGTATGAACTTTCAGATGTACCCTGAGCTGTGACCTCTGGGTGAAGATCTTTCCAAATTCAGCACATTCATAAGATTTTTCCCCAGTATGAATTTTCTGATGTTGAGAGGGTGCTTGTTTATAGCTGAGGATTTTTCCACATTGATTATGGTCCCATAACTTCTCTCCTGTTGGAGAACACTCAGGGTCAGGAGAGGAAGAGATTTTACCATATTCAGTAATCTTATTCATGTTCTTTGATGCACTGTTTCTATAATGACTGTGTAAATCTAAATTATGCTTCAAAGCATTTCCAAAGGAATCACCTTGATGGGTTCTTTTGGGGGAAAGAATGTTTTGGCTCACATGAATTATTTTTCTAATGTCCTTATATTCATAATCTTTCTTTGTAGTCAGTATTTTCTTGATGAAAGCAACATCTCTTAAAGATTTATTTTCTCTTTGCTGATAGCTTTCTGTCTGGTCACCAATCTGCCACAATTCTTCTAGAATGAAATACAACAAAATATCACTTGTAGCATCACCTTCCTTCTCACTGTAGAAAAGAAGCTTTTTCACGAATTCTCTGCTGTGAAGTTTGCAACCTAAACTCTCCTTTACAAAGAAGAATGATGTTTTAGCTGAAAGAGCAGCTAGCAGAAGCTAGAGGGGAGGGACATATGGATCATCCAAGGTGAAGGGAGAGAAAAGGGTGAGAGTAACTCATTTGAGAATGCTGGCAACAGTGGTGATAGGAAACGTTCTGGGATACAATCAAATAGTTAGAGGAAATAACCTTTATGAACATAATCCACCATGGACAGAAGTGGAAAAAGTAAGGCAAAAACCAGAATATATATAGCACAGTAACATTTATATAATAGTACATACCCTAAGTCACTTTAAATCTTAAAAGAATGAATATGCAAGAATTAAAAAATGTTTCCATCACATAAAACAATTGCCTATGGTGAGAAGTGAGTGGGTGTGGGGAAAAGAAAGAAATGGGAATAAATAAAAAAATAAAATACAGGAGTCCCTTCCCTTATCTGAAGGGGACATGTTCCAAGACACTCAGTGGATGTCTGTATCCTCAGATAGTACCAAACCTAATTTTTTTTTTCTTATTCAGTGAAGAACATTTTAGCTTTTCACTTAAAGGAAGCACTTTATGGCTTCTCTTTGACATACCGCAACTACCACTATCACTACTCTTGTGCTCTGGAGCTACTGTTAAGTAAATAAGGGTTATAGAAGCACTGCAATATCACGATAGTCAATCTGATAACTGAAATAGCTACTAAGTGACTAGTAGTCAGGTAGTATATACAGTGAGGATATGCTGGACAAAGGAATGATTCAACTCCTGGGCAGGATGGAGTGGGGCAGCATAAGATTTCACAATGTTATTCAGAAAGGCACACAATTTAAAACTTATAAATTGTTTATTTTTGGAATTTTCCATTTAATATTTTCAGATCATGGTTGACTATGGGTAACCAAAACCACAGAAAGTGAAACCGCATAAAAGGGCCAACTACTGTCATAGAGAATCTTTACCCAGACTGATAACAACAGTGTGTCCTGAATGAGAGCCACAATTAAACTGAAACTTCATCATGTGAAGTATAGAAATAAAGCAATCACAAATACAGCCAATGAGGCAGAAATCCCAGTTAATGTGACATCAACCAATACTGGAAGGAAATATCAGAAAAGTACTTCTAAAGGTTAAGTGACAATTAACCCCACATCATCAGTTGGGTAAAAACCATGGGGAACAGGGATATAAGAAACCTTATGTCAGTGCCCATGGAGAAAATAGGAAGAGAGCCTGGATGTAGATAATATTCTGAAGCATCCCATAGTGGAAAAAAAGAAATTATAGAGGACTACCAGGAATGGGAATGTGACATATATAAGTTTGAAAGAAAGCAGATCCTTGAATGCCTGAAGGTATAAAGAATCATGGACAATGGGAAAGACAGAAAGAAAAAAAAAATCCTTAATAAAAGATTTAAAAATCCTTTTAAAATAAAAAAATAAATCTGGATTGGCATGTAATCCAGACTCCAAAACACCAAAGAAGATGGTTAGAAATGATGAAAGCATTTAGTTATTTGAGAGGCCAACGTCAAGGGTCCTCAAGCAATACAAAAAAAAAAAAAAAAAAAATAGAGCCTTCCAAAAGAGTCATCTTAATAGCATTTCAAAGATGCCAGTCTTTTTCAAGACAGCTGAGATGTGCTTATTTTCTCCCTTCTGTATGGGTCATGCTCACTCACCTGAACAGCTCTGATGTGGGCTCTCACCCTTCAATACCCATGGCTCCTTTCCTTGCTCCAACATAAAAACTTCTGGCTGGGGAACGTCATACCCTGTTTAAGAGAAATGATAAAGGGCTGGATCCGGCTAATTGTGTTTCAAAATGCAAGCAACAGTCTTGTTCAATGAAGTTTTGTTCTTCAGGAACATAACCATGTATTTCTGGGAAGAGAGTATTTTTCAGAATGCCTAAGGGGATAAAGAACCCTAGACAAATCAAAGTCAAAACATCACATACTTCAGATGTCTCACAGCATTCAGCAACTGAGAAAGGAAACACTCTCACTGTGGACCCGAGTAACTGTGCTTACCTACTGAAAGCAGGTGACTGTAGGTCTCCAGCATCACATCCCGGTACAAGTTTCTTTGAGCAACGTCTAGATGCTGCCACTCCTCTCTACTGAAATCTACAGCCACATCCCTGAAGGACACCGATCCCTGTAAGAGCACATTCCTGTTCAATGTGAGTTGTTTGGAGGATGGAGAGACTAGGAATATGGAATGATGGGTTTTGTTGTTATTAATTCATTTCCTCTTTTTAAAACCCACCTCCCATCTCCCTAACATTTTATTATGGAAAATTTTGAACATACAAAAAATTTAAAAGAATTTGTAGAGTGAAAACTTGTTTCCTAACCACTTAGGATCCATCATTAACATTTTGCTCTATTTGTTTTATCATACATTTATCCATCCTTTTATCATCAATCCATCTTTTTTTTATGCAGTTCAGAGTAAAGTGTAGATGCCAGTACCACTTCATCCTAAATATGTTAGAATGCAAATCATTAACTAGAATATAACATTTACCTTTTTTAAGGTAAAATTTTCACACAATGAAATATACAAATCCACAATGTACATTTGAAGTTCTGATAAATGCATATATCTGTAATACAGGAACTTTTTTAAAAAATGGTATTTCATTCAGGGTGCATTTAAATATCTAGTTTTACACAATCATTTTGCAGGAGAAAGAAATCCAATAAAGAATTTCTGCTGTTTGTTCTATACTACAGTTAGTCAATTACTTGTTTTTTAAAACTGAAGAATGAAATAGGCTCTCTCTTAGATGATACAGTGATACAGTTTAGGACCAGCCATTACACTAGTCATGAGAACAAAGAAATGGATTATGTTCCTAATCTTCTAGCAAATTAAAAGACTTAAGATTTAAAAGAAGGGAAAAAACAGACACAAGTTCACTAAAGTGTCAAAAAGTAAATCTCTTATGTGGAACACACTGAGGACCCAAAAAAGGAAAAAGTATATTCAACATGGGGCAGTAATTTTTTTTTAATCAAAACAGGCCTTTATTTATTCATTTCTTAAAAATAGTTTATTGTCAAGTTGGTTTCCATATAACACCCAGTGCTCAGCCCCACAAATGCCCTCCTCCGTGCCCATCACCCCCCTTCCCCTCCCCTGGGGCAGTAAATTTTTATTAGTTGAATTTAAGTTTCAAGATGATAAGTATAATACAGAATGAGGGGTAAGGAAGGTTACTTCCCAGAGAAGACAGAAGCAAAGGTGAGGAGAAAGTAAAATACGTGATGAGTTTAGGGAACATCATATAGCTCTATATAATGGAGAGAAGTCTGCATACACATCAGAAGGTAGTTATGGAAAAAACAGTTTGATCATAAAACGAGTAAGGATTTTTTTTTTTTTTTACTTTTAGTAAAGGTAATTAAGATAATCAGATTTATGTGAATTTTTTCCATAGAAGATCCCTATCGCAGGATAACTAACCAATTAAATGATGAAGAAAAGTTTCTTACAGAACAATTCTAGCAAATAAATGAAGAGGTTAGGATAGAAATAGAATATCATAATTTTGTAATTCCTAATGAAATAATGAATTTATTCAGTAATCACTAATGGTTGCTTAGCTGTTTCAGGTAAAAGGCTGAAGAGAAATTTACAATGGATGGACCAGCTAATAACATCTACATTCAATGATCAATTTTAATATCACAAAAAGAGAGATAACCAAATATTATGTGCCTCCTGACATGATATTGTAACTGATTTCATTATCACATCAAGTATTCTTAACAAAGAAAAAGAAGAATCCAACCTGAATCTCATTAAGCCTCTAGATCTAACAAATCATTCACAAAGTGAAGGTGAGAGAAACATATTGCACAATATTAAGACTGACACATCAGCCAAATCCAGAAGGCAGCAAATGACCCATTTCTTCAAAAAATAAATTATAAGGGCGCTTGGGTGGCTCAGTTGGTTAAGTGTCCAACTCTTGATTTTGGCTCAGTAAATGATACTGCAGTTCCTGGGCTTGAGCCCCACATTGGGCTCTGCATTGACAGCACAAAGCTTTCTTGGGATTCTCTGTCTCTCTCTCTCTCTCCCAAAATAAATAAACTTTAAAAAAAAAAAAAAAAAGAAAAACTAATAGAAGGGAAGCTTTTTTTTATAAAAAGAAACTTCAGAGTCATATTAACCAAATGCAACTTGTAGACCTTGTTTGGTCCTTCATTAAACAAACCAACATTAAAAAGATATTTAAGACATGTTTTAAAAAATTCAAACAATACAAGTATTAGATGATATCTAGGAATTACTGTTGTTTTAGATGTGATAATGGTTTAGTGGTTATGTTAAACAAAAAGAAAGAAAAAAAGAATTCTCATCTCTTAAAGATACACATCAAAGAATTTACAGATAAGATACGGTGTTGGGATTTGCTTTATAAAATTTTTTTTTAATGTTTTATTTATTTCTGAGAGAGAGAGTGAGAGAGACAGTGTGAGCAGGGGAGGGTCAGAGAGAAAGGGAGACACAGAATCTGAAACAGGCTCCAGGCTCTGAGCTAGCTGTCAGCACAGAGCCCGACACGGGGCTCCAACCCATGAACAGTGAGATTATGACCTGAGCCGAAGTCGGACACTTAACCGACTGAGCCACCCAGGCACCCGGGATTTGCTTTAAAATAATCCAGCAGCTGAGGGAGTGGGAGGGTGGTTTTAGATGGAATTAAAATGTCAGAATATTGATGACTAATAAAGCTAGGTGGTAGGCAGAAGATATACAAGGGTTCCTGATACTATTCTCTTGACTTTTGTATACGTTTACTTTTTTTTTTTTTATATAATAAAATGTTTTTTAAAAACATGATCCTCCAGGGGTGCCTGGGTGGCTCAGTCGGTTAAGCATCTGACTTTGGCTCAGGTCACGATCTCACAGTTTGTGGATTTGAGCCCCACATCAGGCTCTGTGCTGACAGGTTCAAAGCCTGGAGCCTGCTTCAGCTTCTCTGTCTCCCTCTCTCTCTGCTCCTCCCCCATTCACATTCTGTTTCTCTCTCAAAGATAAATAAACATTAAAAAAATTTAAAGAAAACATTGCTCCATATTAAAAAAAAAAATTCATCTGTAAATGCATAATTGAAGGTAGGCTATTTCTACCTAAACTCATGAATGTTTTAAAAAAGGATTATAAAGACCTGAATACCCACACTCAGCAATTTATAGAAACAGTAGACAGAAAATAATCAGTGATATATAAGAAACAAACAATAGGATCTAATTGATATTTATAGAATATTCCAACACATTCTTTTCAAACACCCACAGAACCAGGACCAAGACAGACCATAACCTAGACTGTGAAACAAACTTCAACAAATTTAAAAGAATTAAAATAACACATAGCATCTCTGACCATAATGGAATCAAACTAAAAATCAATAATAAAGACAAAAGAAAAATGGGCAAAGGAATTACATTACAAAATAGTAACAAAAGCTATCTGGAAAGCAACAAAATATTTGGAAATGAAGTAACACATTTCTAAATAACCTATAAATCACAGAGGAATTCTCAAAAGAAATTTAGAAAAAACACTGAACTGAAAGAAAATGAAAATATATCAAAATCTGTGGGATACAGATAAAGCAATGCAGAAAGGGAAGTGTATAGCACTAAATGTTTACATTAGAAAAGGGGAAACAATCCAATTTAAAAAATGGGCAGAGGATTTGAATAGACATTATTCCAAAGACATATAGAAGGCCAGAAGGTGCTCAATATCACTAATCATCTGGGAAATGTATATCAAAACCATAATGAGATACCTTACACCTGTTAGAATGACTATTATCAAAAAACAAAACAAAACATAAGAAATAACAAGTACTGATGAGGATGTGGAAAAAGAGAACCCTTGTGCACTGCAGGTAAAAATGTAAATTGGTGCAACCACTATAGAAAACAGTATGGAGGTTCCATTTTTAAGTTAAAAGCTTTAAGTAAAAACTAAATTTTAATTTAAAAATTTAAACTAGAACTATCATATGATCCAGCAATTCCAAGTCTGGGTATTTATCCAAAGGAAATGAAAACAAACTTAAAAAGATATATGCACCCTTCCATGTTTACTAAAGCATTATTTATAATAGTCAAGACATGGAAGGAACCTAAGTGTCCACCAGTGGATGAATGGATAAAGAAAATGTGGTATATATACACAATGGGATATTATTCGGCCATAACAAAAGGAGTCTTGCCATTTCCACAGCATGGATGGATCTTGAGGATATTATGCTAAGAGAAATAAGTCAGAAAGAGAAGAACAATTACCATATGATCTCATTTATATGTGAATCTCAAAACAAAAAAACCTGAAGTCACAGATACTTAGAACAGATTCATAGTTACCAGAGGTGGGGAATGGGTAGTGGGCACAATGAATGAAGGCAGTCAAACGGTAAACTTTCAGTTATAAGATAAATTTGCCATGGGGCTATAAGGTTAGTAACACATGGTGGCTACAGTTAGTAATACTGTAATGTATACTGAAAGTTACTATGAGTAAATCTTAAAAGTTTTCATCACACAAACACAAAACTGTAACTATGTACAGTAATAAATATTGTGGTGATCATTTCACAACATATACAAACATCACGTTATGTTATATACCTGAAACTAATATAATGTTTTACGTCAAGCATATATCAATTAAAAAAAAGGAAAGGGGAAAATTGTTAAATCAATAATCTAAATTCCCACCTCAAGAAACTAGAAAAAGAAGAACAACACAGACTCAAAGCAAGGAGAGAAAAGAAAATAATAAAGAGCAGTCATCAATGAAATTAAAAACTAACTTTTAAAAAACACAGGAAAAAATCAATAAAATACAACACAGGTATATGAAAAAATCAATACAATTGATAAGCTTTGTTGACTGAGCTATTAGTCAACAGACTGGCAAAGATAAAAACAAGAAACAAATCACCAATGTCAGTAATGAAATAAGAAATATTGGGGCACCTGGGTGGCTCAGTTGGTTAAGGACCTGACTCTTGATTTCAGGTCAGGTCATGATCTTATAGTTTGTGAGATTGAGCCCCAAGTTGGGCTCCGTGCTGTCAGCTCAGAGTCTGCTTGGGATTCTCTCTCCTTCTCTCTCTACCCGCCCCCCCAACTTGCATGAATGCTCTCGCTCTCAAAATAAATAAAAAGTTTAAAAAAAAGGAAAAATATTACAGATCCAGCTGCCAATTAAAGGGAAATACAAATCACTTCTCAGCCTTTTGGCTAAGAGCAAAGGTAAAGGTAAATACAGAGAATACAAAGCCTCAATGCTAATAGATAGATCCAAAAACTTAGAAGATATGTATCATTTCTTCAAAAATCACAAATTAACAAAACTCAGCTATTATGAACAGAAAAGATGATGATCCTATAACCATTAAATTAAATTCTTAATTTAAAAGCTCCTAAAAAAATAAAGAAATCTCCAGGCCCAGAATACTTTATTAAAGAATTAAACTAAATATTTAAAGAGGAGTTAGTGTTATTTTTATAGTCTTATCCAGAAAACAAAAGAGAACACTTCCCAACTAATTTTGTGGGGCCAGCATTACCTTGATATCAAAATTAGACAAAGACAGTACAAAAAACTACAGGTCACTATCTCTCATGAACCTAGATGCAAACATCCTCAAAAAATATTAACAAATTACAACCAGTAATAAAAAAAAAAGAATCACGCACCACCACTGTACTATGTTTCACAATGCCCTTTGAGGATCTATAATAGTTTCAACATAAATAAGAAGTTTAAAAAAATATATTGAAGAATGTGTATTCTTAAAACAGAACATTTTGGAATAGACAAGAACGGAAAATCAGGCATGAGACTCACTGCACAATTTATGTGAGAGAATATAAATTTCTTACTTACCTAAACTTAAGGCTGGAGTAGTAAAGGTACAGAAGGAATTGATATTAAAAAGATAAAATTGATAACAGGTGTGAAGGTGAGAAAAAGAGACTCAACTAATTACCAGTTATTAGTTCTGTCCAACTATAGATTTTGGTGTTACAGATGGACTTAAGAATTAGAGGAAGAGATGGGGGAAGAAGACAAGAAATAATGATTTAAATTTTGTACGTATGGAAATTTAGGTGATAAGACATATATAAGGGTGTATACTTAGTAGTTGAAAAGAGAGCTAGTATGGAGATGAAGATTCAGGAGTGGTATGTAGAGAGCAGGCCACTGAATTTAGGGGAGGGAATGAGTATAGAGGAAGGACAAGGGGATAGAGAAAGTATTCTCTCTCTCTTTGGAAAGTATATCTTAGATATCTGTGGCTTTTAATGTTTAAAATTATGGTATTTGAAAGCTATTATTTTATTTCTTCATTTAATTTTGTTCAGAGATTATAGTCTGCTTCTTTATGATGTGCTGATTGTTTATGGAGCTTAAAACAATGTCATTTCTTTGAAAATGCTTCCTATATACTTGCAAAAAAACATGTGCTCCGATTTTTCTCTTTCACACACTGGCATAGCCATACCCTACATACACCAAAACCCCAGCCCCCCAAACCCAAGGTCATCAGACTTTAATGGGGAATAAAGAAGATGTCATATTAGTAGCTTTGACTCCTTACCAAATGAGCTTCTGATAAACAGTTTGTCCAAGAAAAAAATCTCCTCATTCAAAGATAATAATAAACATCTCCTGATGTACAAAGATACTATAAGTAAAAAGAATGAGAGAAAAAAAGAAGAAATTAAAAGGAATATGCTAGAAATAAATTGTCACATGACAGAAGAAAACACATTCACCATGATTTCAATGAATTCACGAAGACAAAAACCTAAAATAAATAGGGATTAAGAGCCCAAGGAAGAAATAATGGAAAAACAGGTTAAAGCAAATGGTTATTCAAATTTTTGAAAAATAAATTGACAGCACTCTATAAAGAAGTGAAAAAGAAAAAGCAACACAAAAACGGAGATCTCTCTGAAAGCAATAAAATACCATGTGAAAACACAAAAAAAGCAACAAAGATTAAGACAAGTGAGCAACATGAAACTTTTAAAGGAAAACAGAAAAAATATATAGTTTAATAAAAACATCTAACAGAATACTTGAAATGGAAACAACTTTTATCATTTTTCACAGTATAAATTTATTAGATACTGTCTAAAGAGAAAAGAATTCAAGAAGTTAATGTGATAAAGACCACACTAAAAGAACCAACCATACAAAAAAGAAACCAAACCTTCCAAATTACTGGAAGGGACAAAGAAACAAGAGCAAGAATATAGGGTCTAAGGTGAAAGAATATCTTTATCAAAAGTGTACATAAAATATATCTTTTCCAAATGCTATATAAAAAAAGTTCACAAGGACTCCGAAGACCGTAAAAGGATGAGCAAAAGATATATCTGGAAACGCCAACAGGAAGGAAACAAGAGCCTGAAATCAGATAGGGCTGAATTCTAGGGAAAAAATATTAAACATAACAAAGACATAATCCAAAATTAATTTCAGATGTCATTACTATCACTGCACCAAATTTCATAGCATCAAAATTCATTCACAGAAACTACAAATATAGACAGAAATATATTCGTGGTAGGAAATTTAGTATGTTTCCCTTTCAACAGAGTAAATAAATAAAAATAAATAAATAAACCACACTTGTAAAAACCTCCTAACTACATAAGATAGCTTACTGATAAGACAGCAAATTCTGTATCTTGAAACAGTCTTTTCAGGTGCCTATGTAATATTCAGAAACGTTAAACATAAAATTTGTGCGTGCAGGCACACCCACATACACACTTTACACAAAATTTAACATTCCAAGAAGCAGAATAAAATCAGTGCAAATAAATCTCTCTAAAGCTGCAATCCTAATTTATTTAATAAAATCCTAATTTTATTAAAAATTAGGAATTACTTAACTAAAAATCTTAGTACCTAAAAGTGAAAATGTGGTAAACAGTAACTAAAGATTTGGTGGAGAATTTATTATGTTCCTAAAAAATTATCCATTTCATCTAGGTTTTTACATTTATTTGCATAAGACACTTTTTCTAAATTATTTCTCAACACTATTTTGCTATATATTTTTGATATATAGTATTTTTGATATATATAATTTTTGATATATAGTATTTTTATATTGTTGTTTTAGATATCTTACTATCTTCTTTGATTTGGAGTTGACTGCTAAATGAGAAAGTAGTGTCAGCCTCATGTGTCCCTGTGATAAGCCCTACTGGGCTACTGTTTTCATGTATTTTTGAACTTAGTTAATTAACACATTTGACTCCTGAATCTGTATTCATAATTTCCAGTTTTTTTCCTGTCCTTGACTGGTTTAGGCATCAAGTTTAACAGAGTAAACAAAATAACACAAATACCACAAAGAAGGCTGGAAATAATTTTATTTTTTAATTTTTTAATGTTTTATTTATTTCTTAAAGAGAGAGAGACAGCATGAGCAGGGGAGGGTCAGAGAGAGAGGGAGACACAGAATCCTAAACAGGCTCTAGGCTCTGAGCTGTCAGCACAGAGCCCGACACAGGACTCAAACCCACAAACCATGAGATCATAACCTGAGCCAAAGTCGGATGCTTAACTGACTGAGCCACCCAGGCACCCCTGGAAATAATTTTAGATACCATCTTTACCCAAACTTTGGCCTACAGGTCAAGTGTAAATCCATATGAAGTTTACTACCACTTTTGACTGTGTGTTTTATAAACATTTTAATTTCTTGAAGGGTTTCTGAACCATCTGTATTCACCAATTTTGACATTTATTTTTTGTAAAGCTATATTCCTTTTGTTTATATGATTTTGCATAATATTAAATCAGAATGTTTCAATCTGTTTTGTTACATATTTGAAGTGTATCTTTACTCTCTGTTCTTGATCATCCGCCTGTAAAAGCTACTTACGCTTCTGTCAGACATCTTCATCAATTAGTTTTGTTCTCCATGTGACTAATTCCTTTCCTTATCTTTTGTTTTGTCCTTATTGTTACTTTATAGAGTTCTTTTTCTAACTTCTTCAGTTTTAAGTGTCACTCATACCTTAGGTCTTTTTCCCCCCCAAACTTCAAGGATTCCTTAAAAAGGCATTAAAATCTATACTTTTCCTCTCTATTTATAGCTTAGCTTCACCACAAACTTTAAAATACAGTTCTTTATTTAATTGAGATTCAATTCAAAGAATTTTCTAAGACCCTTTATGGTTTTTCCTTTAAAGAATATACAGAAAAAAAGTTTTCAGATATGGGGTTTCTTTTGCTAGACTTTTACTTTTTTAAAATTGTGGTAAAATATACATAATGAAATCTACCATCTTAAAATGTATAGGTCAGTGATATTAAGTCTATTCCCAATGCTGTTCAAAAGTCTTTTACTTCATATTTCTAATTTAATGCTCTTGGTTGAGAACAAAATCAAAATTATAGCAAAGTTTCATATTTTTTACCTGTCAGGATTAACATGTTTTTGGAACTAGCTCATAAAACTGATCAACAAAGAACGAACATCTAAAAAATAAATTTCACAAAGAGAATAGAGAAATATTTATGTGGGGAGAAGGAGTTTACGAAGAAATAGAGAGGGGCGCCTGGGTGGCTCAGTCACTTAAGCCTCCAACTTCGGCTCAGGTCATGATCCAAAGTCCGTTCCTGGGTTCAAGCCCCATGTCAAGCTCTGTTCGGACAGCTCAGAACCTGGAGCCTGCTTCATATTCCGTGTCTCCCTCTCTCTCTGCCCTTCCCCCGCTCAGACTTTGTCTGTCTCTCTCTCAAAAATAAATAAACATTTAAAAAAAATTCACTAAACAAAGAAGAAATAGAGAAATAGTTTCAACACTGTGCCCAAAAATGATTTCTAATCAGGAAGCTTATCCTCAGCCAAAAGATCAATATGGCATGAAGACAAAATAAAAGACAGTTTTTGACATTTCACCTCTCAACTATCATATAGTTGGCCTCTAGGTGTGGAGATAATATTGCCCATTCTTGGCAGACAGATAAAGATTTGCTTTAGGGCAGTAAGAGAGTGTGGTTACTTCCTGTGGCCCATCTGCCACTGGTGACCCATCAGAGATATCTACTCCCAGGATGAATTCCTTCCCCCTAAGATTCTTCTTTCTCACCTCATATGAACTGTCATGTTCCTCTGGAACCAGGATCAGGGATTTCTGGGGAGAGGTCTGATTAGCTGGCATCATCATAGTAGGTCTCAAACTTTATTCTCTCAGGAGCCTAAAGCTTGGTAGACATCAGTAAATCCAAGCAGAGCTGCTGGGGGGGGTGGGGTTGGGGGGGGGGGAGGCAGGCTGAAGTCTGGAGAAGATCTAACCCAGAGACAACAAGAAACCTGAAATGACAATGTCCACATGGTCACATACTCATTCATCACATAAACATTTCCTGCAAACACCAAGGTGAAGTTCCCTGAACTAGACACACAGAGCAGAGGCTCTCAAACTTGACTGTGGATTCAAAACACTTCGAGGGCTTGTTAAAATACAGTAAAAACCTCCATCTCACTCCCAGTTTCTGATTCAATAGGCCTAGGGTAGCAACTTTCTTAGTCCAGTCAGGCTGCTATAATAAAATACCACAGACTGGGAAGCCTATAAACAACAGAAATTTATTGATCACAGTTCTGGAGGCTGTAAAGTCCAAGATCAGGGCGACAGTATGGTCAAATTTTAGTGAGAGACCTAACTAGAGGTTCATAGCCAGCACCCTCTGTGTGGGATCTATTTTATAACAGCACTAATCCCATTTATGAGTAGTCCACCTTTAGAACCTAATCAGTTCCCAAAGATCTCACCTCCTAATATGGTATTTCTGGATTTCAACACATAAATTTTGGGGGGGGGGGGACACATTCAGACCATAGCAGGGCCCAAGAATTTGCTTTTTTTAATGTGTGTGTGTGTGTGTGTGTGTTTTAATTTCTGAGAGAGACAGCATGAGCAGGGGAGGGTTAGGGAGAGAGGGAGACACAGAATCCGAAGAAGGCTCCAGGCTCTAAGCTAGCTGTCAGCATAGAGCCCGACACGGGGCTCGAACCCATGAACCGTGCGATGATGACCTGAGCCAAAGTCAGTCGCTTAACCGACTCAGCCACCCAGGTGCCCCAAAAATTTGCATTTTGAAGTAGTGCCCAGGTCATGTTGATGTTGTTGGTCCAGCAACCAGACTTTGAGAACCAGTGCTGTAGAGAACATAAAGTTTAATAAAACCTGTGAAGAGTACTGGTCAATGAGATATGGAATAATATTCCTTAAGATTTAAACTGCAGCTCTGCTAACTTTTAGCTATAAGAATATGAACAAGTTACTTCCGTTTTAGTTTCAAAAATGAGGATGAAAGTACCTATTTCAAGAGTTATAAAAATTAAGGGCATCAGGGTGGCTCAGTGGGTTAAGCGTTCAGCTCTTGATTTTGGCTCTGGTTATTATCTCATGGTTGGTGAAAGCAGCTCCGTGTCTGGCTCTGCACTGACAACATAGGGCTCGCTTGGGAATCTCTCTCTCCCTTTCTCTCTCTCTACCCCTCCCCTGCTTGCTCTCCCTTTCTCTCAAAATAAATAAATAAACATTTTTTTTTAAAGTTATAAAAATTAAATGAGATGATGCTCGTAAAGTATTCAACATCTCCCTGCACACAAGAAGCATCCAATAAATATCAGCAATTACCATTCTCTTTTTGATATTAAAACTTAAATATAAAAACAGTGTAATCAAAACAGAAAACAACAGTTCACACAATACTGACTTATGTATGTAACAAAAACAGCATTCAACTGGGTGAGCACATTTATGGTGTAAGTGGCACTGATATAACTGACCATTCACCTAGAAAAAAACAAACTAGATCGCCCTCACACACTATATATTAGACTGAATTCCAGCAGAATTAAACATTTAAGTATTTGTATTAAAAAAATTGAAATAAATTTTAGTAGTATGTGTTTGTATCGACATTGTGTGGGGTGGAAGGAATCTTTTAGGTCACATGTGAGAAAACCCAGATGCTGTAAAAGAAAAAAACTGATATTTTTGGCTAGATGGTATTTCCTAATTACATGTTAAAACATACTTTAAAAATAAAAATGAAGGGGCGCCTGGGTAGCTCAGTCGGTTGAGCTTCTGACTTTGGCTCAGGTCATGATCTCACAGTTCACGAGTTTGAGCCCCGCATCTGACTCGCTGCTGTCAGCACAGGGCCTGCTTTGGATCCTCTGTCCCTGTTCTCTCTCCCCCTCCACTCTTCATGTGCTCTCACTCTCTCAGAAACAAATAAGCATTTAAAAAAACATATAAATAAATAAAAATGAAAAAATCTACACATTTTTTTCAAAATGTGAAAATAGGGTATCTCTAAATTTAAAAAAAATCTAGCAATCAATATGGGGGAAAAAAAGCCCTGGGGGAAAAATGCTGTACAGAGGATATGAAAATTCACAGAAAAGGAAACTTAAATGGTAAGTAACCAAAAAGAGGCAAATTTTTTTACTAATAGGAAAATGCAGCAGAGCAATTAGATATAATTTCTCCTTAGGATAGTAAAAAGTTATTTTAAAAAAAATCCAGTACTGGAAATTAGGAAAATGACCCCTTTTATAAATTACTGGTGACAGCTAGAATTGTTATTGTGTCTTTTGAGTTAGTCATATCTATTATTAAAAATAAACAACTAATTTTAATAATAGTTTCAAATATACAAAGCAGAAGCTGACAGCAGAAAGGACAAGTTCTCTGTAATTAGTTAAGCAAACAAGATAAACTGTGAGACAACACAGTAGAGAGCACCCATTGCTTTGATGCAATCGATGTGACATTTATGAACACTGACCATGAACTAGACTGTAAAGCAATTTTTAAATTATTTTTATTTAAAAAAATTTTTATGTCTTTATTTTATTTTGAGAGACAGAGAGCGAGCGGGGGAGGGGCAGAGAGAGAGAGAGAGAGAGGGAGACACAGAATTGGAAGTAGGCTCCAGGATCTGAGCTGTCCGCACAGAGCCCGACATCGGGCTCAAACCTACGGACTGTGAGATATGACCTGAGCCGAAGTCGGACGCTTAACCCACTGCGCCACCCAGGCGCCCCTGTAAAGCAATTTTTAAATTCGAGCATTACCCAGAGGCACTGAGATAGAGAATGCACTATTAAATATCTCATGACTGAAAAAAGTAACTAAAATTGAAGAAAAAAACAGTACTTAGATTTGAACAAAATGCTACACACCAAACCTTATGAATGTTTAGAAAGCGAGCTCATCACAGACCTCACTGACCCTCATAACTGACCCCACAGATCAGTCACTGACCACAAACTCCCATCACCGTGTCAACAAATCCCACACTCATCACTGAGCCAAGAGACTCCTATCACTGCCCTCACAGCAGCGGACGCCATAGACCCAGAAACCACACTCACTCACTCTACGGACAACACACCCATCACCGACCCCCAAAATCCCTAATCATGACGAACCAAAATCACCTCAGAGACCTCTCGGAGTTAAACTGCGGAGACGCTCCAGACCTCAGCGGCTAAAAAGCCTTCGAGGACCACTTCCGCTTCCGGTTTGACCTCCAGCACCTCCTCTCAGGGACAGTCGCTGTCGCTCATGCTCTGAGTGTTACCTTGGAAGCCGCATATACCAATAGTCGGCATGGCGTAGTTTCCGTAAGAGACGCTGTCGGGCCGCGAACATGGCCTCACCCAATAGTGCTTCTGAGCGCGAGCCGCCATCTTTGAGGCGTGTCCATTCCGTACGGAGAACTAGTCCTCCCGCGGGTTTTCTTAGAGCGAGGCGAGGATTGCAGCGTAGAACGCGGGGATAAGGCCCTGGTTGAAGTAGGCTTCTGGAAGGAAGGAGGTATTGGCTATGGTGTCTGGTGTTCTGTGTTATATTTAGAAAAGCTAATTTGCCTTTCGGGATACACCGCGCTGCTGAGAGTTAATTATCTGCTGGGAGAAACCATCGGGGATGAGGGGAGCCAGGGAGGAAAAGTCACCAAGGGATGAGGACAGACGTCTTATATGCAACGGCTGAATCCTGGGAGAAATCACCGGCGGATGAGAGAAGTGAGGACAGTCCAATCTGCTTTTTGGAGAAGCCCGCAGGGAGAACGCGGAGAGGTCAGAATGGGAGCCCGTTCCTGGGCGAAGCCACCGGCAAAAGAGATGCCAGAACGGCCCGTCTGCGGCCGGAAGGGTAGTTTACCCTTTGGGGGAGAAACCCCCTGGGGATATATAAAAGGTACTAATCGGTACGGTCTAGTTCTCTGCTGAGGGATGCCACCAGGGCAAGACGGCACCTCTGGAGGGCTGGTGGAGGAAAATAGAGCTTGCATCCTCATTAATTTCCGTTAGTGGGCAACAATTATAAAAATAATAATAGTTTTTAATATGGTCAACTTGTGACAAAAAGCATCTAAGGGAAACTGCTATTTTTGTTTATTTGTACATTCAAATCTAAGTAATAACAACGTCCTTAGTATGTAAATGAAGCCTAAAGTCCAGGAGGTGCTTATGAGTGGGGGGGGGGGGTTGTAAAGACACAATTCCTTTCATCTGGCGAACTCCTAATCATTCTTTAAAACCCAGCTAAATATTGCCTCTGCCAGGAAGTCCTGTCCGACAGTGATAGGAGGTTCTGTGACCTACTGAAAGTCCTTTAGCAGTCCCAGCAGTGGGAAAAGTGTTTTGAGGGAGCTAGACAGAGGCTCTGATGTGGGCATGCTGGGTACCTTCAGGCTATTTATGTCCCTCTCTGGGCTTTAGCTTAAAAATTGGGCCAGTTAGAGGGTTGAACTGTGCTTTCAGTAGCTGGTCTTTCTTCTCCCAAAGACTAGTTTAAGGAAGAATCTGTGGAAGTCTATTAGTGAACACACATTTTCTAAAGATTGCTCTTCATTTTGTTGGTAATATGATTATGTTAACCAGAAGACTTATCTTTTAGTGATTTATGTGGAAATACTAACAAAATGTTAGCTTAAAGAAGTTTACTGAGGAGGGGTAAAAGGATAAAACAAAAATAACTATGTTGGTAAATGATGAAAGCAGCTGATAGGTACATGAAATTTATTATAATGTTCTCATTTCTTTAATATTCATGTAAAAATTTCACAGTAGAAATTTAAAAAGGAAATGAATTTAAGAATTATCTACAAGGGCATATTATCAAGAAGAAAGCAGGTGTGTTGATAGTATTAGATTATACAAATTTAAAAGCAAACAATATTAACAGAGATGTTCTGTGTTTTAATAAAATGCAGCTACCAAGAGCATACAACACTAATAACATCTATCTAACAATGTAGCTCTGAAATGTATACAGCAAAAGCTGGTAAAACAGGGAAATTTTGAGGAACTCACAATCACAGTAACTAACATATCTTTGAGAAACAGATCAAATGGAAGAAAAGTAGGTATAAGGCGATATTGGGATAACGTAAGTAATTTGGTTAATATATATCTACATTTTATTTTTGTTTTTAACTAGAAAAGTACATTTTTTCAAACATACATGGAACACTTATAAAAATTCTCCAAAAAGTAGACCATAAAGACATTATAAAGACCCTAAACTGATATCACATATGGCATACTTTCAGATTACATAAAAATGAAGATAGAAACCAACAGTAGACAATAGAATATATAAAGTGTTCCAAATGCATGTACATTAAAATACACACAACCCTTAGGTTAAGGACAACATAATATGGGATGTTGCAAACTATTTCGAATGAAGAGGAAAATGATAGTACTATATATATGAAAAACCTAAGGGATGGGCCAAAGTGATATCCAGAAGAAAATCTAACCTAAAATTAGGATGCTAGGAAGAGTGAAAACAAATTAATTAAGCTTTAATTCAATCACATTCTACTAAAGTCCTATTAAATATTCCCAAAGCGGGACAGCTGGGTGGATCATTCAGTTAAACCTCTGACTCTTGATCAAGGAGGAGCCTACTTGGGATTCTCTCCCTCTCTGTCCCTCCCCATTCACACACTTGCTCTCTCTCTCTCAATAAAGAAATAAACTTTAAAAAAAATACTCCCAAAGAAATTGGAAAAGAGGAATCAATGTGATAAGCAGATGTTAATAAAATAAACAGAAAAAAAAACCCCTACTAGAGATAATAAAACCATGAGCTGGTTCTATGTAAAAGAGTGAAGTCGTTTTTAAGAAAGATGAAAAAAAATAGAGAAGATACACACAAACAACATTAGAAAGAAAAGGGGGCATTCACAGGAATCTCTATAGAGAGAGAGAATTTGAAACTCAAGAGAATTCTCTGGTTATTTTGAGTAATGAGTTTGAAAACCTTAATAAAATAGAAAGCTTTCTAGACCCAACCATGCTGCCCTCCAAAATCCAAAGAAAACAAGCATTGTCCCTCTGTCTTAACAGATTTATGTTAGGAGGTTCAGCAACTTGTCTTTCACCTTGGGATGAGAGATACCCTGACATCTGGCAGATCACTGAATCCCAGAAAGCCCATGAAAATACAAGTCCCTATGTAATTGAGGGCTTTATTTCCTACCTCCTTCATTCATTTGTCTTACTAATGCATCTAAAAAGCTGCTATTTTCTACTCTCCAGGTCTTATTGGTATGCTTGAAACTGGGCAAAGCCTTCATTCACTACCAGAGCTAGATTTTGACTACTGTACAGGTCGAGTTGGATTTAGTGGTCTGTTCATTGCTAATGGTTCCCGTGGGTCAAACTGAGAGTAGGGTGCAAAATATCAAAATTTAAAGAAAGACAGAATCAGTACTAATTTTTTCTTTTAGCCTCAGGCTTCAATATAGCTTGGCAGGACACTGATATTTTGTTCATTATGGGGCTTTTTGGCACTAACTTTAAATTTAAAAAATACTGTGTTAAAATATTATTTATTTTGATTACAGAATATTTCCCCAAAACTGCACATATTCCAGAGATTAAATATCCTATGGCCCATCTGCTAGACTACAAGATAATTAAGTTGGAATAAACAAATAAATAAAATCAAAGCAATTTTGTTTACAGATCTTAAAACTTTTCATAGGTTAAAAAGCAATTATAATGGAAATCAGAAAACATTTAAAACTAAAAAAAAGAACTTTATGTCTAAATGGACATTTAAAGTTAATAGCTTTAAATGCATTAAAATAAGTAAATAATAAATAATGCATTAAATAAGTTGAAAATAAAGCAGTTTTCTCTTCAAATAGTTTTTAAAAAGTAAACTCAAAGAAAGAAGAAATGAAATAATAAACATCAGATGTTAAAGAAATAATGAGTAGCAGGGCGCCTGGGTGGCTTAGTCGGTTAAGCGTCCGACTTTCGCTTAGGTCATGATCTCGCGGTTCGTGGGTTCAAGCCCCGCGTCGGGCTCTGTGCTGACTGTCAGCTCAGATCCTGGAGCCTGTTTCAGAGTCTGTGACTGCCTCTCTCTCTGACCCTCCCCTGCTCACGCTGTCTCTCTCTCTCTCCTAGAAATAAATAAAAAAACATTAAAAAAAAAAAGAAATAATGAGTAGCAAGCAAAAATACTGAAAGTATCATTTAGAACAATGAAAACTTTTTTTTGAGGAAAAACAAAATAAATAAAACTTTAATTCATCAAGCTAAAGAAAAGATATAAAAATTAGGACTATCAGAGATTTAATTAACTATAGATAATTATATTAGGCATTCAAAATCAGTAAATGGAGGGGAGCCTGGGTGGCTCAGTCAGTTGACTGTCCAAATCTTGATTTTGCTCAGGTCATGATTTCAGCATGGTCATGGCATAGAGCCCCTAGTGGGTCTCCATGCTGGGTATCGAGCCTATTTGGGATTCTGTTTCTCCTTCTCCTCCTGCCTGCTTCCTGCTCAAAAAAAATCAGTAAATGGATTCAACGCTAACATTCTAAATACCTAGATTAAATGATCAACTTTTTAAAATTACCAAAATTTTCTCGAGAAGAAACAGAAAATCTCGATAGACCACTGGCCCTCGAAGAAAAGTAATCAAGCAGTGGTCCTTAAGGGAATGAGATTATGGGACTGTTTCTGTGGCCTGGTTGGATTTAAAGGCCATGTGAGCCAGCAGAGACCAAGGACAACAATTAAGAGCTAGAAACAAAGTGGTTACAGTTAAGTCAAACAGGGTCAAAATGTTGATTAGTGGTGATTAAGGCTAGCACTAGGATGAGGCAAGAGAGACACTTGCCATGGTTGTAAAATGTAAAAACACACCAAAATAACCCAGTAATGAATTAGGGTCACCTGGGTGGCTCAGTTGGTTATGCGTCTGACTTCGGATCAGGTCATGATCTCACTGTTCATGAGTTCAAGCCCTGCATCAGGCTCTCTGCTGTCAGGACAGAGCCTGCTTCAAATCCTCTGCCTCCCTCTCTCTCTGCTCCTCCTGTGCACATGTGCTCAGTCACTCTCTCTCTCTCTCAAATATAAATGAATATAAAAAAATAATAAGTTAATATAAATAGTTGATATAATTCTAATCAATAGAAGAACAAACACTTGAAATTAGGTACAAAAAGAACAAAACTGTGGTAAGGGGCTTGGCTTACCATATTTAAAAATATATATTCTAGTTACTGTAATACTTCAATATTTAAATTGTGCAAATAAACACTACACATTGCAACTCTTCAGACCATATAAATATACAATAGATGAATCCAGAAGATGGGGCTAGACCATGTCTTTTGAAAATTATTGTGTTTTCTTAGATTTGAGATATAACAGACCCTGGATATATCACTAATTGAAAGCAGGTTAGATGGGCTAAATGGGTAATGGGTATTAAGGAGGGACTTGTTATGCTGAGCACTGGTTATTATATGTAAGTGTTGAATCACTAAATTCTACTCCTGAAACAAGCAAACAAAAAAAAAAAAAAAAAGGAAAGAAAGAAAGAAAGAGAGCAGGTTAGGTCCTGGACAATCTGGGTAAATTATATGGTAGTAAACTAATACAGTGGTAGGTTTGATTTATTAATTATCAGGATTTTTACATCTTTCTTTGTATTTTTTAAAACATGTTTATTTGAGAGAGAGCACGTGCAAGGAGGGGAGGGGCAGAGACAGAGAGGGAGATAGAGGATCTGAAGCAGGCTCTGGGCTGACAGCTCAGAGCCCCATAAGTGGCTTAGAACCCATGAACTGTGAGATCATGACTTGAGCCAAAGTTGGGCACTTAACTGACTGAGCCACCCAGACACCCCTACATCTCTCTTAATAATTATTTACTAAGATGTAAAAAATCCTTTACATTGGATTTTTTTTTTAATGTAGGCTCTATACCCAGTATGGAGCACAGAGCAGGGCTTGAACCCAGAACCCTGAGAGCAAGACCTGAGCTGAAATCAAGAGTCAGGTGCATAACTGACTGAGCCAGGTTCCCCTACGTTTTTTTCAGTAGGCTTCACACCCAGTGCAGAGCTCAATGTAGGGCTTGAACTCACAACCCTGAGATCAAGACCTGAGCTGAGATAGAGTCAGATCTTAACCGACTGAGCCACCCAGGTGCCCCCCACCAAACTGGCTTTTAATGTTAATTATGTACTCTGTATTTGCTTGCTAGGGCTGCCATAGCAAGTACCACAGACTGGGCGGCTTAACCAACAGAAATTTATTTTATCATAGTTATGGAGGCTAGAAGTCCAAGATCAAGGTTTGGTTTCTTCCGAGGTCTCTCTCCTTGGCTTAGAGATGGCTGCCTTTTTGTCAGGTCTTCACATGGTCATTTGTTTGTGCAAATGTATTCCTGGTGTCTCTGTGTGTCTAAATTTCCTCTTTTTATAAAGACATCAGTCAGGTTGGATTAGGATCCACCCTGAGGGACTCATTTTAACTTAATCATCTCTTTAAGCCTTATCTCCAGAGTCCATTTTGAGGTATTGGAGGTTAGGTCCTGAACAGAATTTTGGGGGGACATAATTCAAACCATAATATACTCTTTGCCCCATTTAACTATCCAAGTTTTAGTTCCTCTTATATAAGTTGATAAGAATTCTATTTTTTCCCCAGGCTCTGGACGAATTTATATAATATGTAAATTATCTATTACTTGAAGGATTGGTATGCTGTGTTCTTAAAAACATCTGACCTTGGCAGAGAAGGACAAATATCATGTTTGCACATATAGGAGGATTAGGAGGAACTTGACGAAGGAACAAGGGGGAGAAGAAGGGTGGAAATGGTGGGGGAAAGGGAGAGAGGCAAACCATGAGAGACTCTTGAATGCTGACAAAAACTGAGGACTGATGGATGTGGGGGGGAGGAGGGATGGGCATGGAGGAGGACACTTGTGGGGATGAGCACTGAGTGTTATGTGGAAACTAATTTGACAATAAACTATTTGTAAACAAATAAATAAATAAAAATAAAATAAAATAAAATGTATTAAATCTAAAAAAAAACAAAAACCATCTGACCTTTTAAGGGGTTAGATCATTAAATATTTTAAGATTTTTCCCTGTTGGTTATGTTTTATTCAGGTTTTCTACTTCTTCCTGAATAAAATCAGGTTATTTTCTTAGAAAATGATTAATTTCATGTAGATCAGTAGTTGCCAACTGGGCAATATCTGGAAACATTCTTTGTCACAATTAGAGGGAAGGGGATAATACTGACATCTAGTGAGCAGAGGACAGGGGGTCTAATAAACACCGTACACTGTACAGGACAGCCCCCTACAACAAGGAGTTATCTGATCCCAAATGTCAGCAGTGTGAAATCCTGCTCCAGATCTTCAGATTTACTTGCTAAAGTAGTAGGAGGGTTAAGAAGAATCTCAGTTTATATAGTTAAATAAAATTCCTCATTTATAATGTTTTTAGTTTCTAATTTTTTCTTGACCACGCCCAGATTCTGACTTCTAGAAAGAACACTTCTTGATTTGGACTAAATCTAAACTTGTCTTGACTTGATTCAATCTCTACTTTTATTAATTCGTATCTTGTTTTGGAAGTTATTTTATTTACTTTCTACCTTCCTTTGTTTTACACATAGCTTATTTTTCTGTTCATTAAATTATATCCATGTATCAAAGGATATACATTTTCCCATCAGTACAGCTTTGGATCACATTAGACAGCATTTGATATGTAGTACTCTCGGTACCATTCATTACTAAAACTTCTGTATTGTTTACTTTTAGTTTCTTCTTTAAATTACCAAGTTGATATATAGTATTTTGTTTTAGATCAATTTTTTTACTTGATTTATCACCTTATTGCCTTTCTGTCAAAGTTTTTCTTTTGATGTTCAACAAAAGATAAGTGGTTATTGATGACTTTCCTATATTTTTCATATTAAAGTGTTTTTATAATGCCCTAATGTTAAGTAATATCTTGGTAACCATTTCCTACACTTGTTACATTCATTATAAAGACTGCCTTTATTATAAATTCACTAATGTAGAATAAAGTATAAACTTAAGCTAAGTTTTTCCTTATTATTTACATAGGTATAATTTTATGCTAATGTAATCACTGATATGATAAATAAGAATTAAGATAAAAATTTATTACATATTACATTCATGTGGCCTTTCTCCTGAATGAATTCTCTGATGCCTTCCTATACTGCTTTATTCACAGAGTTCTCATTTAGTAATTCTCTGATGTCCCATAAAAGTTTACTTTAGAAGCACAGGATTGTCTACATTCATTTAAATACTAGAGATTTTCTTTCTCCAGTATGAATTTTCTTATGTTGAATAAGACATGAGCCATGGATAAAGGCCTTCCCACATTATTTACATTCACAGGGTTTCTCACCAGTGTGAATTATCTGATGATGAATAAGTTGTGATCCTTGACCAAAAGACTTGCCACATTCCTTACATTCAAAGAGTTTTGCTCTGAAATGATTTTCTGATGTCCGATAAGATTTGAGTGATAACGGAAGGCTCTATTACAATTGTTACATATGTAGGGTCTTTCTCCGGTGTGAATTCTCTGATGTTGAATAAGGATTGAACTGTTGCTAAAAGCCTTCCCACATTCCTTACATTCATAGTGTTTTTCTTTAGTATGTGTTTTTTTCATGTCAAATGAGGGATGAGTGGTAACTGAATACTTTCTACATTCTTTGCATTCATAGGTTTCTCTCCAGTATGAATTCTCTGGTGTAGAGTAAGGTGTGAGCCATAACTAAAAGCCTTTCCACATTCCTTACATTCATATGGTCTTTCTCCAGTATGAATTCTCTGATGTCGAATGAGATTTGAGGGGTGGTGGAAAGCTTTCCTACATGCATTACATTAATAGAGTTTTCTCCATTATGAATTCTCTGATGTCCAGTAAGTTTTGAACAACTGCTAAAAGCCTTTCCACAATCCTTACATTCATAGCATTTTTCTTTAGAATGTCTTCTCCCATGGTGAATTAACAGTGAGTGGTAATTGAAGACTTTCCCACATTCTCTGCATTCATAGGGGTTTTGCCTAGCATGATATATCTGATGTAGACTATTGAATGTTTCTTGACTGAGACTTTGCATATTTTCATGGGTGACTGTTACAGGTTTAAGATATCCCTCTTGATTTCCCTGTTCTGTCTGAAAATGGTGATTATACCATTATATCTTGATAAATGGAACATCCAAATTCAAGGGTTGTAAGTCTTTCCATTATCTTACATTGAGATGACTTTATTTTATAATTGTCATCATTTGATGATAACTCCTTTGTTGCACATTTCGATTTCACATCTGAGAAGTAAGAAGGAAAACATGCATTTTTTTCCCCAGTTCCTGGAAGAATAAAATGTCTTAAATAAGAATATGAACACAATACCTATAAGAAATTGATGGCTTGGAAAAATCTAACTGTGGAAGGTGAGCATAGGGTGGACACAGAAGTGATTAAAGAAGCAGGTTAACTAAGTGTTTCTAAAATGTTGCTTTAGATTAGAATTACTAGAAGCCTTGTTAAAAATACAGATGGTACAAGTATCACTTCAAAACAATTGAATCAAACTACAGGAACAGAACTTAGCTTTAAGAAAAATCTCTAGTGATTCTGATGTAGCCTGAAGTTGGAAAATCGTTAAGGTTTTCCTCTGCACTTATTTTAACATTTGAATAACTTACCATTAACTCCAATGTGATGTCATGATCTGGCTCTGGCTAACATATCACTGAACTATGCTCTTCCCCAGTTCACTATGCTATGTTCCAAAAGCAGATAAAACACTTTTCTATATTAGTTTGATTTCCACTGCTGTTCTCTCTAGCAGGTATTGTTTTTGTTTTTTAAGTTTTTAAAAAAATTTATTTAAGAGATCTCTCCACCCCACATGGGTCTCAAACTCAGGACACTGAGATCAAGAGTTACATGCTCTTCCAGCTGAGCCAGCCAGGCACCCCATTTGGAAATACTGTTTGTCTTTGTATGGACCCTTCTCTTCCTTCTGATCTCAGTGTAAATATAATTACAAATAACACTAAAAATTCCCCCTCTCAAACTGTGACAATACCAAATCTTATTCTAGTGCCCAGATGACTAATCATAACCTTCACAATTTTTTTCTCATCTATTTTTTTCTCATTTTCTACACTAGACTAGAAGGTTCCTATTGGAAAGCATCATGTCTATTTAATTCACTATTATTTAATCAGTTTTAGCACACTATCTACCATATAACATGTTTTTAATAAGTAGCTATGGAATGGTGAAGATTAAGGAACAGGAATTAGAATGATTGAAATTATCAATTACTTTAAAGAAGCTTTTATGAGTCTGCTGTAACAAGCAAGAGTGAACATTCTTGAAATGAGGAAATAGAGGAGATCTCAGAGTCTGGGAAGATGGTGGTGTAGAAAGGACCAGAATCTGTCTGTCCACCTAGACAACTCTGCTGGCAGAATATGCCTGATGTAACTGTTTTAGAATCCTGGAGTCTGTTGAAAGCTTGCAAGGAAAGAATTGGACAGTATATTATAGTCAATTTTAGCCAATTTCAGCTTTTAGCAAAGTAGCAGATATCTATCCCCAGCCAAGCGGCAGGCACCTGTGCACGTGCCCCTGGAGCTGCTTGCACATAGCTTACAGGAACCAGGGTGAAAGCAAAGGATGCTGTCCTCCAGATGTCAGAAATTTGTGCTCTGATTGCTGATTGTTGGTTCTGATCAGAGAGATTCAGACCATTGTTGCTGCAATCCCCCCTTTATTACAAGCCCCTCCCTCTCCAGCTGAAATGACTTCCATGAGATTTAGAAGGCCAGTGTCCCTCTATTCTCCCCACACGTTTTACTCTTCCCCTTTGGGGAGTCAGACATTAAAGTCTAGGACATTCAAAAACAAAATATATATCATGTGTTGGAAGAACAAATAGCATTAAAATGTCTACACAACTGAAAGCAATCTACAGATTTAATGTAATCCCTATCCAAATACCAATGGCATTTTTCAGAGTAGAACAAATATTCCTAAAATTTGTAAGGAACCACAAAAGGCCCCAAATAGCCAAAGCAATTTTGAAAAGGAAAAACAAAACTAGAGGTATCATAATTCCAGACTTCAAGTAATATTACAAGTAACCAAAACAGTATAGTACTGGCATAAAAACAAACACATAGATCAATGGAACAGAATAGACAACTCAGAAATAGACCCACAATTATAACAATTATATGATCAATTAATCTTAACAAAGAAAGAACATGCAATGAGGAAAAGACAGTCTCTTCATCAAATGGTGTTGGGAAAACTGGACAGCAACGCGCAAAAGAATGAAACTGGACCACTTTCTTACACCATGCACAAAAATAAACGCAAAATGAATTAAATACCTAAATGTGAGGCCGTAAGCCATAAAAATCATAGGAGAGAGCACAGGCAATAACTTCTCTGACGTCAGCTATAGCAACATTTTTCCAGATATGTGTCCTGAGATGAGGGCAATAAAAACAAAAATAAACTGTTGGGACCACATCAAAATAAAAAGCTTCTGCACAGCAAAGGAAACAATAAAAAAAAACTAAAAGACAATCTACTGAATTGGAGAAGATATTTGTAAATGACATATCCAGTAAAGGGTTAATATTCAAAATATATAAAGACCTTATACAACTCAACAGCCAAAAAACAAACCAATTTTAAAATGGGCAGAAGAGATGAACAGACATTTCTCCAAAGAAGACATACAGATGACCAACAGACAGATGACATCACTCATCATCAGTGAAATGCAAATCACAATCAACATTGAAAAATCACCTCACACCTGACAGAACGCTTTAAAATAGAAAACACAAGGGGCACCTAGGTGGCTCAGTTGGTTAAGTGTCCGACTTTGGTTCAGGTCATGATCTCATGGTTGGTGGCTTTGAGCCCCACGTCGGGCTCTGTGTTGACAGCTCAGAGCCTGGAGCTGCTTTGGATTCTGTGTGTGTCTCTCTCACTCTGTTCCTAATCCCGCTCACACTTTGTTTCTCTCTGTCTCAAAAAATGAATAAAACATTAAAAAAAGAATAATAAAGGAAGTGACATTTAAAAAATAAAATAGAAAACACAAGAAACAAGTGTTGTTAAAGATATGGGGAAAGGGGAACCCTAACATACTGTTGGGGGGAATACAAACACTGTGGAAGACAGTGTGGAGGTTCTTCCAAAACTTAAAAATAGAACTACACTATCATCCAGCAGTCACACAACTGAATATTTACCAAAAGAATACAAAACACTAATTCAAAGGGATATATGCAACCATACGTTTATTGCAGCATTATTTACAATAGCCAAGTTATGGAAGTAACCTAACTGTTTATCAATAGATGAATGGATAAAGAAGATGCAGGGTGTGTGTGTGTGTGTGTGTGTGTGTGTGTGCGCGCGCGCGCGCTCGCGTGTGTGCATGTGTGTGTGTACGTACACATACATATATACAATGGAATATTATTCAGCCTTAAAAAATAATTAAATCTTGTCATTTTAAATGACATGGATAGAGCTGTAGAGTATGACGCTAAGCAAAATAAGTCAGCCAGAGAAAGACAAATGCACATGACTATCCTCAGGTGCAAGAAAAAAAAAACAAGTAAGAAGACAAGGGTTAATGTTCCCTATTAATGGTTATTTATGATATAGTTTGCATACTTTGTCCTTGAGATAATGGCCATTCCCTTGAAACTCCCCTACCATGAAACCCTAAACCATGCCTTGAAAATAACAAATGTTGTCCTACATACCAGGATAAGGGCCACTTTCTTTATCACTTTGTAGCCTTTTTACAATTCTGCTTTTGTACTGCCTGCTTGCCTGCTTGCTGATATAAAAAGCCCTGAGTCCTTGGGCTCGGGGTGGCACATTTGAAGTTCTGTGTTAATTCTGTGTGGTCCCAGCTAGTAATAAAGACTCCCTTTATTTGGTGTCAGTGGTCTTGGTTGAGCTCTGTGTCTCTCGGCATAACACTTTGAACAGTCTAAGGCCATTGTTTTAAAGGCTGTCTAATATATCTGCCATGAGGTCTTTTTCAGGGACAGATTCTGATGAATTGTTTTTTTCCTTTGAATGGGACATACTTTCCTTTGTTTTTATATGCCTTGTGATTTTTTGTTGAACACTGGACATCTAATAATGTGGTAACTCTAGAAATCAGATTTTCTTCTCTTCTCCAGGGTTTGCTGGAGATTGTTGTTGTTATTGTTGTTGTTGTATCAATTGATTGATTGATTGTAGATCATTTCTGTGCCAAAGAAAAGATGTTTTTTCTGAGCCTTTCCTTAGGCACAGTAACTTTCTAATTCTCTCTGTTTATGCAGCTGTTTTCTTTATTTTTTTAAGTTAAGTATTTAATTTTAATTCCAGCATAGTTTACAGTGTAATATTAGTTTCAGGTGTACAATATAGTGATTCAGCAGTTCTGCCAAGTGCAGGCCTAGAAGGTAAGCTCTAGGTCAAGATGGAAGGACTGAGCCTAAATTCACGTGCAACACAAAGAACTAAAGGAAGATTTGGAGAAAGTCAATTAAGCAATATGTAAACAAAATGAAAATATCAAGAAAGAGATAGAAACCTAAATTAAAACAAAAAGAAATTCTGGAGCCAAAATGTATAACAGAAATAAAAATTTCAGTAGAGAGATTCAAAGGCAGAATAAGCAAGCAGGAGAATCAATGAACTTGAAGATAAGAAATTATCAACTCCGAGGAACAGGAAGAAAAAATGATTTAAGAAAAGCAAACGGAGTCTCAGGGACTTATGGGACCTCATCAAAAGGACCAACATACAAGTCCTGTGAGTCCCAGGAGAAGAAGGAAAGGAGCAGAGAGAACATATTAGAAATGATGGCTGAAAACTTCCTAGATATGAGGAAAAACATGAATGTAAATATGCAAGAAGCTCATTGAACTCCAAATAACATAAACTCAAGACCTACAATGAGACACACTGTAATCAAAGTTTCAAAAGATTAAGACAAAGAATGAATCTTCAGAGTAGAAAGATAAGTGAATCATCACATACAAGGGATCCTCAATAAGATTATTCAACAGAAGGCCAGAAGACGGGGCGCCTGGGTGGCTTAGTCGGTTAAGCGTCCGACTTTCGCTTAGGTCATGATCTCGCGGTTCGTGGGTTCGAGCCCCGCGTCGGGCTCTGTGCTGACTGCCAGCTCAGAGCGTGGAGCCTGTTTCAGTCTGTGACTCCCTCTCTCTCTGACCCTCCCCTGCTCACGCTGTCTCTCTCTCCTAGAAATAAATAAAACATTAAAAAATTAAAAAAAAAAAAGGCCAGAAGACAATGGGAAGATATATTCCAATTGATCAAAGGAAAAAAATAAAACCCTGTCAACCAAGAATCCTATACCCAGCAAAACTGTCCTTCAAAAGTGAGGGAGAAATCAAATCATTCCCAGATAAACAAAAACTGATGAAATTTGTGACCACTAGACAAACCATCCAAGAAATGTTCAAGGGAGTTCTGCAAGGTGAAAAAAAGGAGACAGAGGCAAACCATAAAACAGACTCTTAAGTATAAAGAACAAACTGAGGGTTTCTGGAGGCAAGGTGGGCAGGGGAATGGGTTAAATGGATGATGAATATTAAGAAGGGCACTTGTGATGAGCACTGAGTGTTGTATGTAAGTGATGAATAACTAAATTCTACATCTGAAACTAATATTACACTGTATGTTAACTAACTCGAATTTATTTTTTAAAATTTTTAATGTTTTTATTTATTTCTGAGAGAGAGAGAGAGAAACAGCATGAGTAGGGGAGGGTCAGAGAGAGAGAGGGAGACACAGAATCTGAAGCAGGAGAGAGAGAGAGCGAGAAACAGCATGAGTAGGGGAGGGTCAGAGAGAGAGAGGGAGACACAGAATCTGAAGCAGGCTCCAGGCTCTGAGCGGTCAGTACAGAGCCCAATGCGGGGCTCGAAACCCACGAACCATGAGATCATGCCCTGAGCTGAAGTCGGACACTTAACCGACTGAGTCACCCAGGCGCCCCAACTAACTTGAATTTAAATAAATACTTGCATAAAGAAAAAAAGAAAGAAAGGACACTAGGCAGTATCCCTTGAATGTCTATGGAGAAATAAAGATCTTAAAGGTTGTTTTCTGTTTTTATTTTTTTTTAAGTTTGCTCCACACCCAATGCGGGGCTTGAACTCATGATCCTGGGATCAAGACCTGAGCTGAGATGAAGAGTCGGATGCCTGACTGAGCCACCCAGGTGCCCCAAAATAAGGATTTTTTTTTTTTCAAAATAAGGATCTTAATAAAGGTAAATAAGTGAGAAATTATAAAAGCTAGTATTATAACAATGGCTTGTAACTTTATTGTTTTTACACAATTTAAGAGACTAATACATTTATAGAAAAAAGCAATTATTACTGTAATAGCTAGTATTACTGTAATACTGTAAACTTTAGCTGTGTATCTCTAAATATTATTTTCTATATAATTTTGGATATTAATGCATTTAAAGGAATTGGTAGTTTATGTTTGGGGGCACACAATGTATAAAGATGTAATTTTGTAACATCAACAATCAAGAGGGGTGGGAATAGAAATATAAAGGAGAAGAGTTTTTGTATGTCATTGAAGTTAAGCTGCTATAAATTCAAATTAGAATATTGTAACTGTGGGATTTTAAATATAACAAAAGAAAATAGCTGGAGAATATACACAAAAGAAAATTAAGAAGGAATTTAAACATTTCACTACCAAAAATCAAATAAATATAGAAGGAGACAGGAATTCAGGGAATGAGGGACAAGAAAAGCGACATAGCATATAAAAAACAATTAGCACAATGTTAGAAGTAAATCCCTCCTTAATCAGTGATTACAGGTAAATATATTAAAATCTCCAATCAGGGGCACCTGGGTGGCTCAGTCTGTTAAGTGTCTGACTTCAGCTCAGGTCATGATCTCACAGTTGGTGGGTTCTAGCCCCGCTTCGGGCTCTGTGCTGACTGCCAGCTCAGAGACTGGAGCCTGTTTTGGATTCTGTGTCTCCCTCTCCCTCTGGCCCTCCCCTGCTCATGCCATCTCTCTCCCTCTCTCTCTCAGAAATAAATAAAATAAAATCTCCAATCAAATGACAGAGATCAGCATGATGGATAAAAACACATGATGTAAATATAAGCTGTCTACAAGAGACTCATTTGAGATTCAGAGTAACAAATCAGTTGAAAGTGAGTGGATGGTAATAGATATTTCATGCAAATAGTAACCAAAAGAAATCAGAACTGGGTATATTAATATCAGACAAATTAAACTTTATATCAAAAAGGTACAAGAGACAAAGGATATTACATATTAATAAAAGGCTCAATACAATACAAGTTTATACAATACACTCAATACAATAGAAGATATAATAACTATACATTTATAAACCTAATGACAGACCATCAAAATATATGAAGCTAAAACTGACAGAACTGAAGGGCAAAATAGTTCTACAATAATAATTGGAGACTTCATTACCTCACTCACAATAATGGATAGAACAGGACAAAACATAAGTAAGGAAATAGAGGCCATTAACAAGGTAAACCAATTAGACCTAATAGACATATACAGAACACTGCATATGAACAACAACAGCATATATAGTCTTCTTCAAAGTGTACATGAAACATTTTCCAGGATAGACCACATGTTAGAACACAGATTAGATCTCAATAGATTTAAAAGATAGGTATCATATAAAGTACCCTCTCTGACCACAATGCGATGATGTCAGAAATCTACAACATGAAAACTAGAAAATTCACAAAATTGTGAAAACTAAACAACACAATTTTAAACAATGTATGAAAGAAGAAATCACCAGGCAAATTAGAAAATACCCAGAGGTAAAAAAAAAAAAAAAGTACTCAGAGATGAATGAAAACAAAAATATAGTATACAAAACTTACAGGACAAAACTTACAGCAAAACAGTGCTAAGGGAGAAACTTGTAGCTATAAATACTTACATTGAAAAACAAGAAAGAATAGGGTGCCTGGGTGGCTCAGTTGGTTAAGTGGCCAACTTTGGCTCAGGTCATGATCATGGTCAGTCATGAGTTTGAGCCCTGCATTGGGCTGTGTCCTGACAGCTCAGAGCCTGGAGCCTGCTTCAGATTCTGTGTCTCCCTCTCTCTATGCCCCTCCCCTGCTCATACTCTGTCTCTCTGTATCTCAAAATATAACATTATCTCAAAAATAAACATTAAAAAAATTTTTTTAAATGAGAGAGATTTCAAATCAACAACCCACCTTTATAACTTATAAAAAGAACAAACTAAACCCAAAGCTAGCAGAAAGAAGGAAATAGTATAAATCAGAGCAAAGATAAATAAAATATAGAGAAAAACAATGAAACCAAAAGTTGGTTCTTCAAAATGACCAAGAAAATAGACAAACTTTTATTTACATAGACTAAGAAAAAAAGAAGACTCAAATTGCTAAAATCATAAGTGAAAGTGGGGACATTACCACCAATTCTACAGGGGGAAAGAGAGATTATAAGAGTACTAAGAACAATATGCCAACAAATTGGATAACCTCGATGAAATGGGAAAATTCCAAAAACTACAAAAACTTACCAAAACTAAGTCAGAAGGAAATAGACAATTTGAATAGACTTACAATTGGTAAGGCTATGGAATCATAAATCAAAAATCTTCCAACAAATAAAAGGCCTGGAACAGATGGCTTCACTAGTGAATTCTACCAAACATTTAAGAAATAATACCAATCATTTTCAAACTTTTCCAAAAAATTGAAGAGGAGGGAATACTTTCTAACTTATTCTATGAGGCCAGCATAATTCTAATATCAACGCAAGAAAAAGACACTACAAGATAAAAAAAAGAGTATAGACCAATATCCCTTATGAACATTTAGGCAAAAGCCTCAAAAAAATACTAGTAAACATAATTCAGCAGCATATTAGAAGGATTACACACCATGACCAAGTGGGATTTATTTCTCAAGAAATAATGGAAAATTCAAATACAAGGATGGTGTGATATAAGAAAATGAATCAATGTAATATACTACATCAACAATATAAAGGGGAAAAACATGTGATCATCTCAATTAATACAGAAAAAACAGTTGACAAAATTTAACACCCTTTCATGACAAAAAATATAATAGGAACAAAAAGAAACTGTCTCAACATTAACAAAAGCTATATATGAAAAGCCCATAATGAACACCATGCGAAATGGTAAAAGACTGAAAGCTTGTCCTCTAAGATCGGGATCAAGGCAAGGATGCCCACTTTTTTTTTTTTTTTTTTTTTTAAGAAAGAGAGAGAGCAAGAGAGCATGCAAGCTCGGGAGAGGGGTAGGGGGAGAAAGAGAGAATATCTTAAGCAGTCTCCATGCTCAGTGTGGAGCCCAATTTGGGCTCCCATGACCCTGGGATCATGACCTGAGCAGAAATCAAGAGTCAAATGCTCAACTGACTGAGCCACCCAGGCGTCCCAAGGATGCCTACTTTTACCACTGCTATTTAACATAGTCCTAAACATTCTAACCAGAGGATTAGGCAAGAAAATGAAATAAAAAGCACATCCAAATTGGAAAGGAACAAGTAAAATTATCTCTGTTTGCAGATAATATGAACTTACATGTAGAAAATCCTAATGATTCCATTTAAAAAACTCTATTAGAATAAATGAATTTAGCAAAGTTGTAAGATACAATGTCAACACACAAAAATCAGTTGCATTTCTATAAACAAAACAATGAAGAATCTGAGAAAGAATAAAATACTTAATAATTAACCAAGAAGGAAAAGACCTGTAAAAAAAACTATAAAACATTGCTGAAAGAAGTTAAAGCATAAATAATTGAAATATCCTATGTCCATGGATTGGGAGACTTAACATTTTTTAAATGTTTATGTATTTATTTTTGAGAGAGAGAGAAGTGGGAGGGAAGGACAGAGAAAGGGAGAGAGAGAATCCCAAGCAGTCTCCACGCTATCAGTGTAGAGCCTGATGAGGCCTCGAACTCATGAACAGTGAGATCATGACCTGAGCCAATACCAAGAGTCGGCTACTTACCTGACAGAGCCACCCAGGCACCCTGGGAGACTTAACATATTAAGAATGTTAACAGTACCCAAATAAATCTTGTCCACAAATGGTACTAGGGAAACTGGATATCCACATACAAAGAACAAAGTTGTGCCCTCACCCAACACCATTAAAATATTAACACCAAAAATTAATTCAAAATAGATCAAAGAACTAAATAATCTTCAACAAAGCAGGAAAGAACCCAATAGGAAAAAGGATGTCTCTTCAACAAATAGTGTTGGGAAAACTGGACAGCTACATGCAAAAGAATGAAACTAGACCACTTTCTTACATCATATAGAAAAATAAATTCAAAATGCGTTAAAAACCTAAACGTGAAACCTGAAACCATAAAAATTCATAAGAAAAGGGGCACCTGGGAAGCTCAGTAGATTGTGTCTGACTCTTGGTTTCAGCTCAGGTCATTATCTCATGGTTTGTGAGTTCAAGCCCCACGTCCGGCTCTGCGCTGACAGTATGGAATTCCTGCTTGGAATTCTCTTTCCTCCTCTCTCTCTCCTCCTCTCCTTCTCTCTCTCTCTCTCTCTCAAAATAAATAAATAAACATTTTTAAAAATCTAAAAATCCTAGGAAAGAACACAGGCTGTAATTTCTTTGACATTGGCCAGAACAACTTCTTTCTAGATATATCTCCTGAGGCAAGGGAAACAGAAGCAAAATTAAACTATTAGTACTATATCAAAATGAAAAGACTCTGAACACCAAAGGAAACAATCAACAAATTAAAAGGCAGCCTACAGAATGGGAGAAGATATTTGCAACTGACATATATGATAAAGGGTTAGTATCCAAAATATATGAAGAACTTATAAAACTCAACACCCCAAAAATGAATAATCTAATTAAAAAATGGACAGAAGACATGAATAGACATTTTCCTAAAGATGTACAGATTGCCAACAGACATATGAAAAGATGCTTAGCATCACTTATCGTCAGGGAAATGCATTCAAAACTACAACGAAGTATCACTTCATACCTGTCAGAATGGTTAAAATCAACAACCTAAGAAACAATAGGTGTTGGCAAGGATGTGGAGAAAAAGGAACCCTCCTGCACTGTTGGGAATGCAAACTGGTGCAGCCACTCTGGACAATAGTATGGAGGTTCCTCAAAAAGTTAAAAATAAAACAACCTTCTGATTCAGCAATCACACAAGTAGGTATATACCCAAAGACTACAAAAACTCTAATTTGAAGGAATACATGCACCCTGGTGTCTATAACAGCATTATCTACAATAGCCAAATTACGGAAACAGCTCAAGTGTCCAACAACTAATGAATGGATAAAGGTGTGGTATATTATACAATGTAATATTACTCAGCCATAAAAAAGAATGAAATCTTGCCATTTGCAACAACATGGATAGAGCTAGAGAGTATGATGCTATGCGAAATAAATCAGTCAGAGAAAGACATGTATCATATGACTTTACTCATATGTGGAATTTAAAAATCAAAACAAACAAGCAAAGGAAAAAAAAAAAAGCGACAGAGAGGCAAACCAAGAAACAGACTCTTAACCATAGAGAACAAACTGATGGTTAACAGAGAGGAAGGAGGTACATGGGGGAATGGGTTAAATAGGTGATGAGGATTAAAGGGTGTACTTGTGATGAACACCCGGTAATGTACGGAAGTGTTCAATCACTGTATTATATACCTGTAATTAATATTACATTGTATGTTAACTAACTGGGATTTAAATAGAAACTTTAAGATAAATCTGTCCCTCCATCCATACATATATAAAAGACCTAAATCAATAAAATTTTTGGAAGAAAACATGGTACAAAGTTCGTAATATAAGAGTTGGCAATGATTTCTTGGATATGACATGAAAGACACAGGCAACAAAAGGAAAATATTGACAAATTGGATTTCATAAAACTTTAAAATTTCTGTGCATCAAAAGACACTCTCTATAGAATAAAAAGGCAACCCACAGAATAGAAGCATATACTTGCAAATCACGTATAAGAGATTAATATCCAGGACATAATAGAGAACCCCTAAAACTCAACAACAAAAATGCAAACAACCTGATTAAAAAATGAGCAAAAACCATAAGTAAACATTTCTCCAAAGATGGACAAATAGGCAATAACCACATGAAAAGATGTTCAATCATTAGGGAAATGCAAGATAAAACTACAGTGTGATACCACTTCACACTCATTAGGATGACTCACACTCATTAGGATACAAAAAACCAAAACAAAACAAAACAAAGGGATAACAACAAATGTCGAGAATATAGATTGGTTGGATTTATGCCTGCCATCAATATCAATTAAGTTTGAATTGATTCAACAATCAAACTGAAAGGCTGAAACTGTTGGACTTGATTTAAAAAAAAACAAAAAAAAAAAACCAGACCCAACTCTACGCTGTCTGAAGGAGACAACTTAGATTCAAAGCTGCAAACAGATCTGCTTGGGATTCTGTGTCCAGATCATGACCTGAGCCAAAGTCTGATGCCTAGCCCTGCATGGGGATTTGTGCTGACAGCTCAGAGCCTGGAGCCTGGTTGGGATTCTGTGTCTCCCTCTCTCTCTGCCACTCCCCCACTCATGCTCTTTTCTTTCTCTCAAAAAATAAATAAACATTAAAAAAGTTTTATTATTATTTTGTCATGGGGGTCATCTCCCTCCGTTTTTTTTTTTTTTTTACAAATAGTTTATTGTCAAATTAGTTTCCACATAACACTCAGTGCTCATCCCCACAAATGTCCCTCCTTGTGATTCTTAGGAAAATGTGTGTGTGTGGGGGGGGGGGGAGCACATAATCAAGTAGCTGCAAAATTTGTGGTTACAGTTTGAATTGAAGGGAATTTTCATTTTCATCCCCTAGAAACTACGTTAAAGCTTAATAATTACTGCTCTAGTTCATTTCAATACACTGATCATCCTCTTACTTGCAAGCACCATCATAGGTTCCAGGCTCTAAGCTGGCTGTCAGCACAGAGCCCGAATGTGGGGCTCAAACCCACGAACCATGAGATCATAACCTGAGCCAAAGTCGGACGCTCAACCATTTGAGCCACCCAGGCACTCCAAAGAGCATACAACTCTTGATCTCAGGGTCATGAGTTTGAGCCCCAGGTTGCATGGAGAGATTACTAAAAAATAAACGTTTTAAAAGTATGGACATAAATATAATTAACAAGCCATAAAATTAACTCTTACATTGTACAAGTTAGTCACTTTTAGCACATCCATAGAGTTGTATGACTATCTTCATCATCTAATCCAAGAACATTTTTATCACCACAAAAAGAAACCCTATACCTATCAGCAATCACTCTCAATTCCTCTGAACCCTGCTAACCCTAAATAACTCTTAATTTCCTCTTTGTATCTATCGATTTGCATATTCTGGACATTTCTTATAAATGAAATGTGGTCTTCTGTGACTGGCTTCTTCACCTACAATAATTTTTTTTTTAATGTTTTATTTATTTCTAGGAGAGAGAGAGAGAGAGCGTGAGCAGGGGAGGGTCAGAGAGAGAGGGAGTCACAGACTGAAACAGGCTCCAGGCTCTGAGCTGGCAGTCAGCACAGAGCCCGACGCGGGGCTCGAACCCACGAACCGCGAGTACATGACCTAAGCGAAAGTCGGACACTTAACCGACTAAGCCACCCAGTCGCCCCTACAATAATTTTTTCAAGGGCCATCTGTGTTATGGCATTTTTTTTATTGCCATATAATACTCTGGTGTATGGATATAACACACTTTCTTTGTCCATTCATCTGCTTATAGGCATTTGGGTTGTTACCACTTTTGGCTATTATGAATAATGCTGCAATTAACAATTGTGTACGGGTTTTTGCATGAATGTATATTTCCAATTCTCTTGGGTGTATGTATAGGACTGGAATTACTGGGTCACACAGTAACTCTATGTTTAATACTAGCCTCAAATAATGAGTTGAAAAGTGTTTAATGTAATAGCCTTTGAGAACTTACTTTGTGTAAGGTTTACACATGTCTTCCTTAATCCATATGACACTTCTGAAAAAAAATACTGTGTTCAAGATTTTTGATGATGTAGAATATATTGTGCATACATCACAAATCATTAGTTCAGTGTCACAGATGGGAATTTCCAGGACTAGGATTTGAATCTCAGGTTTGTCATAATCTGAAGCATACAATATTCATAACAAGCCATTTTACTTCACATTTTACTTTCTTCCTCATAGTTCTTTTCTACCCTCATCTCTGTAATAGCTGCATTCATACTCTCTGGTCTTAAAGAATTCTCATGAAAACTCTGTTCCATCAAGTCTGACTTATTCTATTTCATTTCCTCCATCCTCTTCCAATCACACCAGGCTTAGCTAAAACTTTAGTGCCTTTTTTTTGGTTTGGTTTGTTTTTAGCTGTTTTTACATCTTAATAGCCATCCTTTTTTTTCAATTAGCACAAACTCACCTTTATGTTATTACCCTTGGCTCTCAAGTCACCTTAGTTCACATCCTTATTTTAGGATGACTCTAAATGATACCTATACTTAAACTGCAGCTTGACTGTGGACAAAAATTTTTGGCTTTCATGTCCTTGATTATCTTTTAGCTTTGTTCCTCTGATTTGTGGTGCTAAATATTATTGAGTATAAACCTGACACTAGTTGATGTTTCTCTCCTTTAAGCAACTTGAGGTTTTCTTTGGACACTCAAGTCTTCTTTTATCTTAACTTTGGTAAAAACTGAGACATATTCTAATTTTTCAAATCAATTTTCCTTTAACATGACTGTCCTGATCTTGGCACATGGGTTCCACCTGATATCACTTTGCTTGACCTCCACCCTCTTCATGGCATTTCCATTTCCAAAGTTTATACTGCAAAGTAAGCTCCCAGTCTTCTTGAAGTGATTCCACTCCACCTCCCACCCCTGCCATTTCTGGAACCATTAGTAATAGGCTTCACCAGCTTCTAAGCACCACTTCTCACCTCTGCTTACCAGCTTTCATTCTTTGAAATTCTTTTACCTAATCTCAACTATATTAGGAAGTGCTCACATGTATTTTGGAATTCGTGGGCTTTTCTTTGAACCTCACTGAAACTGGATTTTTCTATTTTGATCCCGATTTGTGACTTTAATGGTTTCCAAGAGGTTAAAGGGGTAAGATTTATATCTAAGTTGTTGTACTGATCATACTAATAAGTTCTTTTTTTTGTTGTTGTCCCCCCAGTTGGGGGAATCAGGGATCAAAACATGGAAGACCGGAGAGGAATAAAATACAACAACAAATGCTGTAGAAGAAGGCAGAAATTGTACACATGAAAAGAAGATCCCTAAGACATTGGAAGGCATGGGATTCACAGCTATATGCAAGGAACAGACATATGATTTTATAAAAAACATGTTTGAAACTATATATTATACCACTTGGTTTGCTTTTTGATTCTCCAAAAGTCAAGTAAAATTGATGGTACCAGAACATGCGCACCAAGAACCATTCATTTCCAGATTAAGTAAATGAGGTAATTCATACAGTTTCACATATCACTTTACACACATTGGGGCCATCCTCAGAGTTACCACTATCATCTTCAACACACGCACACACACACACACACACACACACACAGCCTGACACTCCAGGCAACCTGCCATCAGCCCCTTTCCAAGTTGTTTGATTACTCACCTCCGTTTTCTTGTGTGATTCCTGAATAGGGTCCGGGTCTTGCTCCACCCTCATCCACTGACAAAGGCAAAAAATGTTGATTTAGTCAGTCAGCCCCAGGTAGTCTCAGTGAGATTATTAATACAGGGAGACCTCACTAAATTAGAGTCAGGAGGCTAGAAGAGGCACTGTCAGTTAAGAAGAATTGACAATTAAGGACTCTCAACAGGAAAGGATGTAAATTACAGGCCCCAAAGGGGGAAATGTACATTGCATCACCTATAAGAAATTGACTACCACTGCAATTCAGCCAATAATAAACTGTCATTATCTTGGTTTTCTCCAGTGGACTTCCTTCAGAACAATCCCTCCCAACTTCCTCCTTCTTTTCCATTAAATAGCTACTGCTCTCCTTTGTTTGCTGGGCTTGCCTACCATTTTGGCAGAGCTTCCTTGCCCTGAATTGCAATTCTGTTATTCCCAACAAACCCATTTTGGTGGTAAAATAACTGACAGGGTTTTTTTTTTTTTTTACATGTTTATTTATAGAGGGTGGGGGAGGGGCAGAGAGAGAGAGGGAAAGAGAGAATCCCAAGCTGGCTCCATGCTCTTGGCCTCGACCACCACTTGGGCTCTACCTCTCCAACAAGAGATCATGACCTGAGCTGAAAGCAAGAATTGGAGACTTAACCCACTGAGCCACCCAGGTACCCCTGACAGTTTTGTTCTTAATGTTAACATATACAAGTCCTGAAAAAGCCTTGGGCGAGGCTCCACTCTTCACTGTGCTGAAGTTCAGTCATCTAAGACAATCTACATGGGACCAGTCTCACACTTTCCACCTCTAGACTACATTTCCCAGAAGTTCTTTCGGCTCTAAACGACTTCCGTGGGAACCCAGCAAACTTTTTCTATTTTTAGGAAATATGTGGCTCTCAGGGGCTGGCAAGGTCCATGAAGGAAGTTGTCTCCTGAGGGAGGCTAACTTGGAGACTGCGCTTGGATCTGGACAGCCCCTTGCAGCGATATGGCGAGGGGAGCAAGGATATTGGTTTAGCCCAGGTTTCCGCGCTTGCAGGATGTCGAATCACCAGGCGCCATCTTGTATGAGCCGACTCCTTCCGGACTACATTTCCCAGAGGCCCCCGCAGGAACAGGGCCGCTGTTCACTCGCTTGCCCGACCCTCGGCCTCCCGAGAAGGGTAACTGCAAGGTGAGCGGCCTAGGTTTTGGGGGCTCCACCACGCCGCCGCCGGTGTGTTCGTAGGTTGAAAGGGGCAGTCTGAAGGGGCGGTCGGGGCGGGTCCGTAGTCTCAGGCATGTGTGAGTTGTTGGGACTGGGGAAAGGGGCAAGAGGAACAGGATTCCATGTGTGCGAATGTGACCTTATGTGACTGTGCGGCGCGCTGTGTAGGGGTGTGATTGTCTCTGTGGTGGGTGTGTCATTGCGACTGACCATGCGCGGATCTCTGTTTGCGGGTGTAACTGGAGATCTGTTGTAAATGTGTGGTTCTGACTGTGCGGCTCTGTGTGTGTAGGTGTGGCTGTCCCCATGGTGGGTCTGTGATTGTGAGAGTTCGTTTTGTGTGACATCGTGTCTAGGAGGTGGAGCGTGTACAGAATTTATGATTATGCGACTATGACTGTTGCCTGAGGGGTCTATGTGTGCGTGTAATTGTGGTTGTATGAGTTTTGGCAACACTAACCCTACTGCATGTCTGTGACTCTGTGAAGACGTGTTAAGTATGACCATGTAACTTTTTGTGGCACCGTGTGTGCAGTTGGAGGGTGCCTGTAATTATTGCCAGGCAGGGTGGCAGTGTCTGTTGTCCCAGTGGTTGTGTGAGGTCAAGACAAGATTTTGATCTTGGACAGCAGAGGCTTCTCCCCTTCTGATATGCTCTGACAGGAATGCTCCCAACAGCATAGACTCTAATCTCTCTCCATAAGTGGTAGGTGTGAGTCCACAGCTACTGCTCTGGTTGTTTGCACCACAAGATAGGTCTGGCATCTCATATTCCCTTCTCCTTCCTCCGCTCTGCACTTCTTAGATAGGTCCTCAGAGGAAGAAGGAGGAATGGCTGTTGACCAAGCCAAATAAAAGGTGCGATGGGGTTTACTTTTTGTTTTTCTTCTGGATGGCCTTGTTTAACATAAACTCATCAAGTGACCTGGTTCCTACAAATTCCCATTAGAGAAAATCATGAGAAGCTGTAGGGTGGGCACATGGATCCCATTATTCGCCATCATTTCCTTCTACATAGTGTTCACATATTAATTAAGAAAATAGCTCAATTTCTCCTATGTATTAAGCTTTTGCTTCTTTTAGACACACACACCATGATTAAAGAATTTGGAAAATGAGATGTTACAGAGAGCAAAAGTAATCTCCTACTACCAAGATATAACCATTGTCAATATTTCAATCAATTTCCTTCTAACAGATTTCCTATGTACATACGGTATACATTATTTTCAAGATTAGAATCTCATAGCATTCATCATTTCCTATCTTGTGTTTTCAGTAAAAATTTATAGCTGTTATATAGTTTATTTTTCCTTTGTTAAAAATTCCTAAATATTACATACATATACAAAAGTGCTTAAAATATAGACAGTTTAAGAAGTAATTATATGGCACCTCTAATATAACAGAAACTTGTGTTAGCCCTCAAGAAGCCTCTATTAATCCTAAGAATGAACTATTCTTTTCACCTCTTTAGGTAACTCTTACTCTGACTTTGGTGATAATATATTTTTGTTGATGTTTAGAAACTAAAAACAATACCTCATACCTACACATCCTTAAGCAATGTAGTCTAGTTTTGCCTTTTTAACTTTATAGAAATTAAATTCTTCTGGGTAATGTTTTGAGTCTTGTTTTTCTCATAATATTGTATTTCTTAGACTTACCCTTATTGTTATATCACAGCTGTATGTTTAAATATTGGTTGTTTCCTGTTTTTGGCTCATTTGAAAGGGCTGCTCTAAGCATATTGTTATAAGTACTCTGGTGCACACATGCTTGCTTTCCTAGGGTATAAACATACAAATGGAATTTCCATGCCAAAGCATATGTGTGTATTTTCAAATTTACTAGATAATGCTGAGCTGGTTTTCAATACGGTGTACCAGTTAAATTCCTACCAGTAGTTTATAAACATAGTCCTCTGTATTCTAATACCTTGGCATTTTAATTTTTTTCTCTGCTGACATAAAGGTATATGATATTGTTTTTAAAGTATAACATACATTACAAAGTAGAGAAATCAAAGTATATATGACTTGGTGAATTTTTTTTTAAGTAAGAATATTCATTTAACCAGATCCCTAATCATATTAGGAAACAGAACATTACCGGCATTTTAGAAGCCCGATTCTTGTCCCACCCATTCACTACTCACCTCTCCCAAAGATAATTGTTATTCTGTCTTCTACTGCCATAGATTAATTTTCCCAGTTCTGGAATTTTATGTAAGTAGTATCACACAATTTGTATTTGGCTTTCTTGGTTTAACATTATATTTCATGTGTAATATGAATGTAATATGTAATAATATTATGTATTGTGAATATGCAAGATTCATCCATGTTGCTTCATGTAGTTGTAGGACATTCATTATTATTGCTGGTTAGAATTCCATTGTATGAATAGAACACAATTTATCCATTCCATTATTGAGTTATTGCATTATTGGCATTTGAGTTATTTTCAAGATTTCAGATTGGAGCTGTTATGAACAAGGCTATTCTGAATATTCTTATACATGTCTTTTGGTGCATATATGAATGCACTCTGTTGGGTATATCCACAGGAGTGCAATATTTGTGTTGTAGGTTATGCATATGTTCAGCTTTAATGTACACTGATAGTTTTCCTAAATGATTTTATCAATTTACACTCCCACTTCATTGTATGACAACAGACTTTAGAACAGAAACTTTGCTATAAAGAACAATAGTTTACAATAAAAAGGTCAGGCCACCAGTAAGATATTACACTCCTAAATGTACATACCATTGTAAAATGTTTCAGATATATTTGAGAGAACTAAAAGATGTAGTGGACAAATCACAATCATAGTAGGGGATTTTTAGTACTTTTCTCACTTTTCACAGCACTTCTCACTGACAGAACAATCAATATAAAACCAGTAAAGCTGTATAATATTGGAAGAGTGTAATTGACAAATGACCTGACATATGGGGAAAAACATACCTTACAACTGCAGTATATATTATTTTCAGATGCATATGAGACATTTATCTAAATAGATCATATGCTGGACCATAAAGAGAATCTCAATAAATTTTAAAGGACTGAAATAATACTGTATGTTTTCTTTTTTAAAGTTTATTTACTTATTTTTTGAGAGAGATAGAGCGAGTGGGGGAAGGGCAGAGATAGAGAGGGAAACAGAAAATCCCAAGCAGGCTCCATTCTGTCACCACACAGCCCAACACAGGGCTCAGTTCCACAAACCATGAGAACTTGACCTGAGCTGAAACCAAGAGTCGGACACTTAACCAACTGAGCTACCCAAGGCACCTCCATACTGTATGTCTTCTGATCACAGTGGAATTTGGCTGGAAGTCAATAACAAAAAGGTGCCTAGAAATATCCTCAATATTGGGGATTTAAGCAATGTATTTATAAATAACTGGTGACCCAAAGAAGGAATTGCAATGGAAATTTAAAAATATTTTTAACTGGGGCGCCTGGGTGGCTTAGTCGGTTAAGTGTCCGACTTTCGCTTGGGTCATGATCTCGCGGTTCGTGGGTTCGAGCCCCACGTCGGGCTCTGTGCTGACTGCCAGCTCAGAGCCTAGAGCCAATTTCAGAGTCTGTAACTCCCTCTCACTCTGACCCTCCCCTGCTCACGCTGTCTCTCTCTCTCTCCTAGAAATAAATAAAACATTAAAAATAAATAAATAAATAAAAATAAAAATATTTTTAACTGTATGACAATGAAAATATATCACAGCGTGTGATGTTGCTAAAGCTGAACCTGAGGAAAATATATAGATTTGCTAGTAAAGAACGTTGATAAATTAATGATCTATCTCAAGATGTTAAAAAAAAAAGGATACTAAATTAAACCCAAAGAAAGCAAAAAAACGGAAAATAATAACAATTAGACTCAAATAAAACTTTACGTATATTGAAAACAAAATGAATGTGCAATAGAGAAAATAAAGCCAAAATTTTTGTTTTTGGAATTAATAAAACTGATAAACCTCTAGAAAATGCAAAGAAAAAAAAAAAGGAAAGAAGACACAGATTACCAAGTCATATGGGAGAAAGGGTGAGTTCGCACTTAATTCTTGGTTGGTACCTGGGACTTGGTTGCACAATATAAGATGATTAGAACCTGAACCTGGTGACCATTATGCTGAATCCCTTTTTATACTTCATCAAACATGTAAACTTCTGCTTTTAATATAGATTTTTATTTTTGTAACTCCGTTTCCTTATTGGACGTGATGTGTGCTTAAAGTTTTGCATGGTCTGCAATGTCATCACAATTCATTGTCCTGTCATGAAAATGTACTGGGCTAGGCTAGGTGTCCTTGAACAAAACAAAACAAACAACTTCCTAATTAATAATCACTATTTAATTATTAGGGATTTAATATTTGTTAGTGTTTATTTTATAGGTGATAATAAAGATTGAGTTTACAGTGAGCTCTCATGTGGGACATTCAGCTTATTTCTATTTGGATTTGTATGTGCCCACTTGTGCCTACTAACTGTGGAGGACCTTCTATTCAGGGTTATTGTGTAAAGCCACAGGTGTGATGGGTCCGTCCTGGTTTTGGTACAGTTTTTCCTATTTCTTTTTTTGGGAGGTGGGAGGAGCAGAGAGAGAAAGAGAATCTTAAGCAGGCTACGTGCCCAGCATGGAGTCCTATACAGGGCTCCATCTCACAACCATGAAATCATGGCCTGAGCCAAAATTAAGAGACAGGCTCTCAACTGACTGAGTCACCCAGGCACCCCGTTTTTCCTATTTCTAAGGCTAACTGGTTTTTTCAAAGTTCCTTGAATCTATAGTTTTCAGATTGTATAGGTGGAAACAAGCACTTATATCAGAAATATAAATAGTAAGATGAGGAAAAAATATACTAGTGTAATCACTCACTAATTATGGCTAGTTAAAAAAACTTTTTATTCACCCTCCTTTGTGCAGTTTATATTTTTCTCTCACACATTATTATGGACTTAAAGCATTTTTCAATGTTTTAATTAACTGACGGTTGTTATAGACTCCATCATAATACAAGGAGGAGTGGCAGGAGAGGTATTCATGGTATATCGTATAAATTTTCACTGGGTGGCCAAGAAGGGCCACCTTTAGGAGACTTTTTTTTTTTTAACTTTTATTTATTAAGTAATCACTACCTGCAGTGTGGGGTTTGAACTCAAAACCCTGAGATCAAGAGTTGTGTGTTCTACCAACTGATCCAGGTGCCCCTTAGGAGACTCTTAAAGGGAATCATTTCGGGGCACTTTGGTGGCTCAGTTGGTTAAGCGTCCGATTTTGGCTCAGGTGATGATCTCACGGTTCATAGGTTCAAGCCCCGGATTGGGCTCTGTGCTGACAGCTCGGAGCCTGGAACCTGCCTCAGATTCTGTGTCTCATTCTCTCTCTGCCCTTCTGCACTTGTGCTCTGCTTCTCTCTGTCTCTCAAAAATAAAAAATGTAAAAGAAATATAATTTCTAAAAAAAAATTAAAAAAAAGGAAGGGAATCCTTTCAGCAGAGCACCTGATATTTTGAGAGTATCATCTTCTAGCAACAGCAGCAGCAGAACATTCCAAATTTTTTTTCTGTTCTAAGACATGGAGTCTGCTATTAATCAGGAACTCTCTTTTCTGTTATCTTTTCTTCACTTTTCACCTGTCCTACTTGGGATTGAATAGAAGACCAAATACAGAAGACTATTATATCTGAGAGTTTATGTTGAGCAAAAATGCTGCTATTGTTGGACTACTTTAAGTGGTGCCAGAGCTTAAAAGTTTTCTAAAAAGAAAAAAAGGTTTAGTTAGTGTTCACATTGATTTTTGTTTGTTTGTTTTCTTATGGTGAGTCATTTTTTCAACCTTCAAAACTTTCTCATATTTTTCTAGACTGTTGGGGCAAAGGGGTTAGCAGTTAATTGATGAAGTAATTAAATCTGAGACATTTCCCCAAGAAACATCCATTATGGAATAATAAGCAAAATTTCCTTTTTGAAAGTGATCAAACAAGACTTAAATTTTACATTTGGGTGGGCACCTTCTTCCTCAGGAAAGGAGCTGTGGGCATGACAGGTATGTGTAGCTGTTAAATATTAGCTTCATTATACAGTGACTGAACACTCAGTGGTGACTGTGACTTCATAAGGCTATTAACTTTCCTTATGACTCTGTTACTTAAAAATCAGCAGTCACAAGAGTAGGAGAGTTAGAATAAAGATAGTATTTTTTCAAGAGTAGCACTCAGTATTTTGAGCACGTTTACTCTGGATTAATTAAGTAATATGGGTGGTGCAGATGAAAAAATGAATGGAATGCCTGGAGTTTACTAAAGAGAATCAGGATGAGCATCAGTCTCCCCAGTTTTACTGGGCCTATGCCCTTTCTGTCTTAATTACCTCCATCATCCCTTCTTCTAGCCAAAACCATGCAAAAATGTGCTGGCTCCCCTCTCCCATTAGTCATTCAAAATATTCATCCCATCATCAGCATTCTTGCCCTTAATAGGAAATAGAGTTATTGCCCCTTCCAACATGAATGGGAATGCCTTAGGGAAAGTAATGGGCTATAGTGGAAATCACATTAGGAAAGCATTCTAAAGAACTGGGTTTTTATTTTTTATTTATTTATTTATTTATTTTTAAATATTTTTATTTATTTCTAGGAGAGAGAGAGAGACAGCGTGAACAGGGGAGGGTCAGAGAGAGAGGGAGTCACAGACCGAAACAGGCTCCAGGCTCTGAGCTGGCAGTCAGCACATAGCCCGACGCGGGGCTCGAACCCACGAACCGCGAGATCATGACCTAAGCGAAAGTCGGACGCTTAACCGACTAAGCCACCCAGGCGCCCCAGAACTGGGTTTTTAAAAAGCTAACTTTCACTCGGCATCATTAGTCATAAGGAAAATGTAAATTAAAACCACAGCGAGATACCACTTCATATCTACAAGGATGCCTGTGATAAAAAAAGAGATAATAACGAGATGAAGATTTTGGGAGAAATTGCTGGTGGGATGCAACATGGTTCAACTTCTTGAGAAAACAGTTTGACAGTTCTTCAAAAAGTTGCCATAGGACTTAGCAGTCTCATTTCTAGGTATAAACTCAAGAGAACTAAAAACATTTATTCACATAAAAACTTGCCTATGAATGTTCATAGCAGTGTTACTCACTGTAGCCAAAAAGTGGAAATAATCCAAATGTCCATCAATTGATGAATTCGTAAGCAAAATGTGATATATCCATACAATGGAATATTATTCAGCAATAAAAGGACTGAAGTTCTGATAACATGCTATAACATGGAAATACCTTGAAAACATGCTAACTGAAAGAATCTGGTCACAAGGGGCCACATATCATATGATTCCATTTATATGAAATGTCTAGAATAGGCAAGTCCATTGAGGCAGAAAGTAGATTAGTGTTTGCTCAGGGTTGATGAAGGAGGGGAAAATGGAGATTGACTGTTAATGGGATTTCTTTTAGGGGAAATGAAGATGTTCTAGTATTAGAACTAAAATTAGATTGTGGTGATATACTAAAAGACATAGAATTTACATTTTTAAATGATTGACAATGTGGTATATTGAAGTTTATTTCAATAAAACTATTAAAACAAAAATCAGAGCTAACCTAAAAGTAGTAGAGGAGAGTCTAGATTGGCTATGACCTGATAATTATTGAAGCTAATGGGTATATGGAGGGTTTTCATACTATTTAAACTCTACTTTTGTGTATGTTGGAGACTTCTGTATTGAAGAGTTTAAAACACACACACACACACACACACACACACACACACACAAAACCACACACAAGACCTCCAGAAATCATTATTGCACTATATGCTAACATGGATTAAATTTAAAAATTAAAAAAAAAAGCAAAACTAACTTAATGCCTAATGGTGAAATACCAGAAATATTCACAGTAAAATCAGGCAGAAGGCACTTTCAGCAGTATTATTTAACTTTTTTTTTCTAAAATCCTTAGAAAACCAGTACTCCATAGGAAATAACTAGAAAACAGTCGCTTCCCCCCCACCCCCCATAACTTCTAGTATCATGCTTCTCTGGGCCAGTTCATTTACTGCCTGTGGATAAGTGATTCAGTTATGGTTGGATAATAAATAGTCCTCTGGTTTCTTTCAGTCTAAAAAGGGGTCTAATATTAGTAATTAGAGTGTCCATTTCACTGTACTAATCGATGCTATAAACTTTTTTAAAAGTTTAACCTCCTGGGGCTTGGTTAAGTATGACTCTTGATTTTGGCTCAGGTCAAGATCTCACACAGTTCATGAGATTGAGCCCTACCTCCTAGGGCTCCTCACGATACTCCACATAGAGCCTAATTAAGATTCTCTTTGTCCCGGGGCGCCTGGGTGGCTTAGTCGGTTAAGCGTCCAACTTTCGCTTAGGTCATGATCTCGCGGTTCGTGGGTTTGAGCCCCGCGTCGGGCTCTGTGCTGACTGCCAGCTCAGAGCCTGGAGCCTATTTCAGAGTCTGTATCTCCCTCTCTCTCTGACCCTTTCCGGCTCACGCTGTCTGTCTCTCTCTCTCCTAGAAATAAATAAAAATATTAAAAAAAAAAAGATTCTCTTTCTCCCTCTCTTCCCCTCCCCCACTAGTGCATGAGCTCTCACTCTATCTCAAAAAATAAAATAAAATAAAATAAAAATAAAGGTTTAACCTCCTGCTCCTTGAGCTAGAAGCTTCCAATGAAAAAGCTTGATGATTACTTCTCTTTTTCTGCTGTCCCACTACACAACTCCTTGAAGTAGGGAGCAGCAAAAAGAGATGGAAAGAAAAATCTTAATTGTATAGATGCTTTTTCTCTGTTGCTTTGGGGCGTGTTCAGATCTGCCTACTCCTTTTTTTTTTTTTTTAATGTTTTATTTATGTTTTGAGAAAGAGAGAGAGAGAGAGGCATGAGCGGCAGAGGGGCAGAGAGCAAGGAGACAGAAGATCCAAAGCAGGCTCTGTGCTGACAGGGTGATAGCAGCAAGTCTGATGCAGGGCTTGAACCCTCAAACCATGAGATCATGACTTGAGCCAAAGTTAGACGCTCAACTGAGCCACCCAAGCACCCCATATCTGCCTACTTCTAAGGAGAGGGCAATGGCTCTACTCCAGGTAGCTGCTTACACTTCCTACATTTAGGCTTTGGGCATCAGTCCTCCACGGAGCTCTTTTCTAGAGCTGGAAATCATTTTGGTAGGTTTAGAATAAACCTAGACCCTTGCCAGCTCCTACTGTGGGGCCCATATGTAGTCCCAAGAGGGTGTTAGGCCCCAGTCTTTGTGCCTTCTAAACTCTGGAACATAAGGAAAGTTTTCCCAAGAACTCCTGTCCCATCCCACTTGGAACCTTGGTGGCACTTATATACTTATTATATACTTATTATAGATAAATATTATGTTCATTAATTTTGTATATTTATAATTATATTACATGCATATTAATTATTATACTTACAATGTATAAATACAATTAATAGCAGCCACAAAACTAGTATAAGATACCTAGGAATATCTGAAAAAGAAGTGAGCATGATACATATGGAGAAAACTTCATTGTTCCTAAAGGACACAAACATTGACTTGAATAAATTGAAAATTATTCTGTGTTCTAGGAAAGCAAAACTCAACATTGTAAAGGTGTCAAAACTCCTTAAAGTTGACATATTCATCTTATGCAGCCCCAAGAAAAATACCAGTACCTTTTTAAAAAAATGATTTATGCTCATATGGGAGAGTAAGTCAGAATATCACAAAACTTTTGAAAGAGATGAGTAATGAGGGGTTATTTTTAAATTTTTATTTGTATTTTTAAATTTTTTAGAGAGAGCACATGCAGGTGGGGGAGAGGGGCAGAGGGAGAATCTTTTATTATTTTTTAAGTTTATTTTTGAGAGAGAGAGAGAACAAGCAGGGGAGGGGCAGAGAGAGAGGGAGACACAGAATTTGAAGCAGGCTTCAGGCTCTGTGCTGTCAGCACAGAGCCCCATGCAGAAAGCAAACCCATCAACCATGAGATTATGACCTGACCTGATGCTTAACTAACTGAGCCACCCAAGTGCCCCATAGAATCTTTCTTCTATGGGTTTTTTTTTAAAGTTTATTTATTTTGAGAGAGAGACAGAGAGAGAGAGACCATGAGCTGGAGGATGGCAGAGGGAGAAAAAATCACAAGCAGGCTCCATGCTGTCAGTGCAGAGCTCAACGCGGGGCTCAATTTCACCAATTGTGAGATCATGACCTGAGCTGAAATCAAGAGTTGGAGCCACGCAGGTGCCCCTATTTTTATTATTTTTATTTTTATGTTTTTAATTTATTTTTGAGAGTCAGAGAGAGACAGCATGATCAGGGGAGGGTCAGAGAGAGAGGGAGACACAGAATCCGAAGACAGGCTCCAGGCTCTGAGCTGTCAGCACAGAGCTGTTCGTGGAACCCACGAACGGTGAGATCATGACCTGAACCAAAGTCGGATGCTTAATCGACTGAGCCACCTAAGCGCCCTGCCCCTATCTATTTTTAATCTAGACAGTCTGGCTTCAGAGTGTCCGAGTTTTTGTTGTTGTTGTTGTTGTTGTTTTAAGACTTTATTTTTTTTAGAGTAGTTTTAGGTTTACAATAAAATCAAGAGGAAGGTATAGAGATTTCCCACACACACCCAAAGCCGCCTCATTGATTATCAACATCCCCCACCAGGTACATTTAGTACAATTGATGAACCTACACTGACACCTCATGATTATCCAACGTTCATAGTTCAGATTATGGTGCATTCTTGTATATTCTGTGGGTTAGGACAAATGCATAATGACATGTATCCATCATTATACATCGTACAGAGTAGTTCAGTGCCCCCCAAGTCCTCTGTGCTGTACTTACTCATCCCTCCCCCAATCCCTGGAAGCCACTATTCTTTTTACTGTCTCCATAGTTTTTTTTCCAGATTGTTACATAGTTTGAGTCATACAGTATGTAGCCATTTTTCATATTGCCATCTAAGCTGCCTTTATATCTTTTCATGGCTCTATAGCTCACTTCCTTTTATAACTGAATGATATTCTATTGTCTGGATATACCACAGTTTATTTAACCAGTCACCTACTAAAGGTTCCAAGTTTTGGGAATTCGTAATCAAGCTGCTATAAATACCTGTGCGCAAATCTCTGTGTGGACATAAGTTTTAAGCTCCTTTGGGTAAATACTACGAAGCATGATTGCTGGATCATGTGGTAAGAGGATGTTTAGTTTTGTTAGAAACTACCAAACTGTCTTACAAAGTGGCTGTACCATTTTGCATTCCCACCAGCAACGAATGAGAGTTCCTCTTGCTCCTTGGCAGCAATTGGTGTTGTCAGTGTTCTGTATTTTCGCTATTCTAATAGGTGTGCAATGGAAGCAGCCTCTTATTAAGACATATTTTTAAATTACAAGACATAGTTTAAAAATTATAATGAATAGAGAGTGTGATGCTGGCCAAAGAATAAAGATGGAATCAAAATAGAACCATAAATAAATCCAAACATGTATCATCTGTGATAATGGCATGGCATTTAAATCAATGCTATAGTCACCTGCTGTAAGGCTCATTTTTTCCCCTCCTTGTTTCAACATATCTGAAGTCAGGATATATCTTAAACAGTTTTTTTCTTTCTTAGTGGCATAGAAAATAATAGTGCCTTTTAAGTCAGATATATTATTCACATGTGACTTTGGTACACTTAGGTAGCCAGCCTCTTCTGTGAGAGAAATTAAGTAGGATTCCTAACTGATATAGCATAAATTTAGTGTTTTATTAAATAATATAATACCAAAATAAAATATAGTTGATTAAAGACCTAAGTGTGACAAAGCATTAAAAAAGAGAAATTAAAACAATTTTTTTAATGTTTATATTTGAGAGACAGAGACACAGCACAAGCGGAGGCAGAGAGAGAGGGAGACACAGAATCTGAAGCAGTCTCCAGGCCCTGAGCTATCAGCACAGAGCCTGATGCGGGGCTCAAACTCGTGAACTGTGAGATCATGACCTGAGCCGAAGCTGGACGCTTAAGTGACTGAGCCACCAGGTGTCCCCCAGAAAGAGAAATTTATATAAATATGCATAGGTCAGAAAAATTTTCTCACCCAAAAGCTATGAAAGTTGACACTTTGACTGTTTTGCATGGTAAAAATATATAGGCAAAATTAATTTTTTTTAACAGCTATAGGGGAAGAATGAGGAGTGCTTCTGTGTATGGTGGGTGTGGGGGGTTGTCTTGGGGAGGTGGGGGTTGACAGACTGCCTTGGGCTTGGAAAATGTGAAGATTTGATTAGGGAAGTCTTAGTCCTTCTGATCGGAGCATCCATGGCATCCTTGGCCACACGGTACCATTTGTGTGAATCTGCTTGGGGACCTGAGTGACGGCTGCAGAGGAGGGATCTGCTCAGGCAGGTCACAGCAGCTCCATCTTGGGTTCAGAACAACATCACTGATGTGGGACAAAGTCTGGCCTGAATCACGTGGCTAAGGCAAGAACCTGGGTTAATCGGATGAAGGACTGGAAATCTCAGTCTATATTCCTTTGAATCCACTAGCCAGGATCCATGTTACTGTAGCTAAAGCCTGGGACTTCTGGGGTTGAAGGAGTTGGATTTATCCCATTCTCACACTAACCACAGTTCTAAGACCCAGAGTAGTCAGCTGAAAGCTGGGAAGCCAGTGTGGTTTCTAGAGCATATCTTTGCTTTCCTGGTTCTGGTTTTTCAAAACACTGTCCTTTCTCAGGAAAACAGCCCCAAGGAGGACTGATCCTCTCCCGCGATACTGAAAGAAAGCCATGGCTCAGGTAAGTTGATGCTTTTTCTTTCCTGACATTTAGTTTCAAATTAAAAAAAAAAAATGTTTTAATGGTCATGTGAGAATTTGTTTTCCTACTCCTTACATTTCTGGCTATCAGGTTTGCCCTTCAGAGTCTTTGGTCCCCTTTTCCCCTCAATCTAACCAGACAATCCTTTAACATTCTTCTTTTTTTTTTTTTTTTGATAATTTTTTTAACATTTGTTTATTTTTAAGAGACAGACATAGCGTGTGAGCAGGGAGACAGAGAATCTGAAGCAGGCTCCAGGCTCTAAGCTGTCAGCAGAGAGCCTAACATGGGCCTCGAACCCGTGAACCATGAGATCATGACCTGGGCTAAAGTTGGATACTTAACTGACTGAGCCACCCATGCACCCCCATAATTGTCTAATTTTTTAATTGTTTATTTGAATTAGAATCCAAATAAGGACTGTGCACTGCAAATGGTTGATGTCTTTTGAGTCTCTTATTTTGTTGGTACCCCTTCCATCTCTTTCTCTATTTTTCTTAGAAAAGAAAAAAATTGGTTCATTTGTCCGCTGTGTGGATTTTGCTGATTGCATCTCTGTGGCATCATTTAAGTGTTTCCTGAAAACTGGTAGTTCAGTCTAGATGCTTGAGCAGATTTAGGTGGATATTTTTTGTCATGATGTGTCACAAGTGGTGATATGTGATTCTATCAAGAGGCACATTATATCTGGGTCTCTCGTTTTGTAATGTTATCCACTGCTGATGATTACTGTTTAGATTAGAGGTTGCAGAATGATAGTTTAAGTCTGTCGTTCCTTCTTCATAGATTAGATGGCATACTCTTTATAACATAAAATTTTTTGTCAACTGTTTGGTTACCCTGAACGATAGTCTGTCTAGGAAAGACTATTTGAATAATAAATGAGATGGTTTCTTAGAATCCTACAAAGGTGACCAGTATTTTTTATTCACTATTTTTATTAGTTCCTTTTATTTGAATATGATACCTAGGGACCATAGTCTAAACACTAAGGGTGCTTATTGATACTAGATTAATTATTGTTTCTAAGTCTTTTTTAAAAATTTTTTAATGTTTTATTTATTTTTGAAGGAGAGATAGAGACGGTGTGAGCAGGGGAGGGTCAGAGAGAGGGAGAGACACAGAATCCGAAACAGGTTCCAGGCTCTGAGCTAGCTGTCAGCACAGAGCCCGACGCAGGGCTCGAACCCACCAACCGTGAGATCATGACCTGAGCCGAAGTTGGATGCTTAACCGACTGAGCCACCCAGGTGCCCCTGTTTCTAAGTCTTTTCATGAGACAGTCAGGTGGGGCGCTTGGGAGTCTCAGTCAGTTAAGCGTCTGACTTCTGTTCAGGTCATGATCTCGCAGTCTGTGAGTTTGAGCCAGGCATCGGGCTCTGTGCTAAGAGCTCAGAGTCTGGAGCCTGCTTCAGATTCTGTGTCTTCCCCTCTCTTTATGCCCCTCCCCCATTTGTGTTCTGTCTCTCTTGCTCTCAAAAATAAATAAAACATTTTTTAAAATTTTTAAAAAAGAGTCAGGAACTTGTCTTTAATATAAAATTAACTGACTACCCTTTTTTTTATTAGTTAACATGAATGTTATATTCATTTCAGATTCAACAATTCCATATATTACTCAGTGCTCGTCAAGATAAATGTACTCTTAATCCCCTTTACCTATTTCACCCATCTCCACACACTCCTCCCTTGCCCATCTCTGCTCTGGTAACCATCTGTTTTTTGCTCTGTAGTTAAGAGTTGTTTTTTTGGTTTGTCTCTTTATTTCCCCCTCCTTTTGTTGGTTTGTTTTCTTTCTTAAATTCCACATGTGAGTGAAAGTATATGGTATTTGTCTTTCTCTGACTTATTGCTTAGCATTATACTTTTTAGATCCATCTAAAATGATCCAAGATTTCATTCTTTTTTATGGCTGAATAATATTCCATTGTATATATATACCACATCTTTATCCATTCATCTATTCACAGACACTTAGTTTTCCATAATTTGGCTATTATAAATAATGCTGCAGTAAACACAGAGGTGCGTCTATCCCTTTGAATTAGTGTTTTGCTACTCTTTTGGTAAATAACCAGTTATGCGATTACTAGATCATAAGGTAGTTCTATTTTTAATTTTTGTGAGGAACTGCCATACTGTTTTCCACAGTGGCTGCACCAGTTTGCATTTCTACCAACAGTGCAAGAGAGTTCCTTGTTCCCTCAATCCTTGTCAACACTTGTGATTTTTTTGTGTTTTTTATTTTAGCCATTCTGACAGGTGTGAGGTGATATCTCATGGTAGTTTTACTTTGCATTTCCCTGATGATGAGTGATGTTGAGCATCTTTTCAATGTATCTATTGCCCATTTGTATGTTGTCTTTGGAGAAATGTCTGTTCATATCTTCTGCCCGCTTTTTAATTGGATTATTATTATTATTATTTTAATCTTTGAGAGACAGAGAGAGACAGAGCAAGCAGGGGAGGGTCAGAGAGAGAGGGAGATACAGAATCTGAAGCAGGCTCCAAGCTCTGAGCTAGCTGTCGGCACAGAGCCCAACACCGGGCTCGAACCCACGAACCGCAAGATCGTGACCTCAGCCGAAGTTGGACACTCAACCAACTGAGCCACCCAGGCACCCCTGTTTTTTGGGTTTTGAGTTGTAACAGTTCTTTATATATTTTGGATACTAACCCTTATTCGGATATGCCATTTGCAGATATCTTTTCACATTCCATCAGTTGCCTTTTAGTTTTGCTAATTGTTTCCTTCACTGTGCAGATGATTTTTATTTTGATGAGATCCCAATAGTTCATTTTTGCTTTTGTTTCCCTTGCCTCAGGAGGCATATCTAAAAAAAGATGTTGTTTCAGCTGATGTTAGAGAAATTATTGCCTGTACTCTTTTCTAGGAATTTTATGGTTTCAGATCTCACATTTAAGTCCTTAATCCATCTTGAGTTTATTTTTATGCATGGAGTAAGAAAGTCCAGTTTCATTTTTTTGCATGTTGCTGTACAGTTTTCCTAACACTATTTGTTGAAAAGATTTTCTTTTTCCCATTAGATGTTCATGCCTCCTTTGTCATAGATTAATTGACTGTACAATTGTGGGTTTATTTCCTGGCTTTCTGTTCTGTTCCCTTAATCTGTGTGTCTATTTTTGTATCAGTACTATACTGTTTTGATTACTACAGCTCTGTCATATAACTTGAAGTCTAGAATTGTGATACCTGAATATTTTTTTCCTTTTTGAGATTGTTTTGGCTAGCTATTTAGGGTCTTTTGTGGTTCCATACACATTTTAGGAGTGTTTGTTTTAGTTCTGTGAAAAATGCTGTTAATATTTTGTTAAGGATTGCATTAAATCTGTAGATTGCTTTGGATACTATAGACATTTTAACATTATTTGTTCCTCCAATCCATGGAATGTCTTTCCATTTGTTTATGTTGTCTTCAATTTCTTTCATCAGTGTTTTATAGTTTTAGAGTATGGGTCTTTCACCTCTTTTGTTTATTCTTGGATTTTTTTTTTAAAGATTTTGTTTTTTTTTAAGTAATCTCTACATCCATCTTGGGGCTCAGTCTTATAACCCCGACATCAAGAGTCACATGCTCTACCAACTGAGCCAGCCAGCCGCCCCCTAGATATTTTATTATAAAATAAACTGATTACTCTTGCATCTATGTTTAAGGTCCTAAAAGATACTGATTCTGAGTGATACCAGTATAATTTGCTTATTTGTTTTACCCCAAAATACAAATGTAATAGCCTCTGAATTGTTTCTTTTATTACACAATACATATGTTTATTGTTTCAGGGCTCAGTGGTGTTCAGTGATGTGTCTGTAGACTTCTCACAGGAGGAATGGGAGCGCCTGGACCCTGGTCAGAGGGACTTGTACAGAGATGTGATGTTGGAGAACTATAGCAATCTGCTCTCAATGGGTAAGGGCTTCTATACCAGTAATTTAGAGTTCTCCTCTGGAATGTTTCTTTTCCACAGTGAATTTCCCAGCTGCTTTTCGAGTTACCAGCCGAATTTCTGCTCCCTATCCCATGTAAGTGGTTTGAGCTGCAATGAAAAGGAAAAGTTGGAAATGGGCAACAGCAATGACCGTGGCTGAAGCTTCATCCTCTTTCTCTGGCTGTTCCTATAGTGGCGTCTCTTCTTTGGTCATCAAGGGACTGGATCTGATTTCTGGATCTGGTTTGCCCACTGCGTAACCATGTTCCATATCTTTTCTTGTGAGCAGGACTTTACATTCCTAAGCCTCAAGTCATCTCCTTATTGGAACAAGGGAAAGAGCCCTGGATGGTTGGCAGAGAGCTGACAAAGGGCCTGTGTTCAGGTGAGTGAGAAATGGTTGGGCAGGAGCAAGCCACTACAGCTGACCCATACAGGAACAGCACCTTTGCGGTATTTCTAGACTTGTGGGAAAAGCTGAGTCCTTTTAGCATGAGTTTACAAATGACCTGTTTCATTCCTTCTCTCACTTACTACTCTTTCTACTTCTTGTCTCCAGCACGCCTCATCATTTCAAGTAGAAGGTGCCCTTCACGTCCCCTCCAATAAAACTCTTACCCGTATTTATTTTTATTTTTTCTTAAATATTTTATTTTATTATCAAGTTGGTTTCCATATAGCACCCAGTGCTCATCCCCACAAGTGCCCTCCTCCATGCCCATCACCCCCCTTCCCCTCTCCCCCACCCCCATCAGCTCTCAGTTTATTCTCAGCATTCAAGAGTCTCTCATGGTTCGTCTCCCTCCCTCTCCCCAACTATTTTTCCCCTTCTTCTCCCCCATGGTCCTTCGTTAAGTTCCTCCTAATCTACCTATATGTGCAATCATATGATATCTGTCCTTCTCTGCCTGACTTATTTAGCTCAGCATTAACACCCTCGAGTTCCATCCACATTGCTACAAATGGCCAGATTTCATTCTTTCTCATTGCCATGTAGTATTCCATGGTATAGGTAAACCACATCTTCTTGATCCATTCGTCCGTTGATGGACACGTAGGCTCTTTCCATGTTTTAGTTATTGTGGAGAGTGCTGCTATGAACATCGGGGTACATGTGCTCCTATGCATCAGCACTCCTGTATCCGTTGTTAAGTTCCTAGCAGTGCTATTGCTGGGTCCTAGGGGAGTTCTATTGTTAATTTTTTGAGGAACCTCCACACTGTTTTCCAGAGGGGCTGTACCAGCTTACATTCCTACCAACAGTGCAGGAGGGTGCCCGTTTCTCCACATCCTCGCCAGCATCTTGAGTCTCCTGATTTGCTCATTTTAGCCACTCTGACTGGCATGAGGTGGTATCTCAGTGTGGTTTTGATTTGTATTTCCCTGATGAGGAGGGATGCTGGGCATCGTTTCATGTGTCTGTTGGCCATCTGGATGTCCTCTTTGGAGAAGTGTCTGTTCATGTCTTATGCCCAGTTCTTCACTGGATTATTTGTTTTTCGTCTTACCTGTATTTTTAAATTCAGTTCCTTGCTAGCTTTTCTTCCTCTTCAGCTCCTCTAAATGTTTTCTGTTACCACCCCCAAAATAACATGTGTGTATGTGCACTGCTCCTCCTCCCAGGTACTCGTCTTCATTAATATTACTTGCCAGTGACTTGTTTTATCAGTTTGTTGTTTGTTCTTCCTTTACCCAGTGTTTTTCATTTACTAATTTGTGCAAGGGGGTCTGCCAGGTGCTGCAGTTTGCTAATCATATATGTTATTAAGAACTTGGAGTCAAAAAGTAGGGCTAAAATATATTCATAAAAAATTTACACAGAATAGAATTCAGTAAAGAGAATCAGAAAGCTTAGTGGAAAATCAGGGGCTAAATAGGCAGACGTAGAAAATCCATCCTGAGGGACGCCTGGGTGGCTCACTCGGTTAAGCATCCAACTTCAGCTCGGGTCATGATTCAGCTCAGGTCACGGTTGCTGGGTTTGAGCCCCATGTCAGGCTCTGTGCTGACAGCTTGGAGCCTGAAACCTGCTTCAGATCTCCTTTCTCTCTATCTCTTCCCCACTCTTGCTCTGTCTCTCTCTCTCTCAAAAATAAACATAAGGAAAAAGAAAAAAAGAAAATCCATACTGAAATAGTAGTTGAGAGTCTTGCATATGATTGTAGTCACCATCTATGAAGGACAGTATTGGGAAAAACAGAAGGGTCTGTGCCTTTAATGGAAAGGGAGAGGTGGCAGAGGAGGACAGATTTAGGATAAAGTGTTCCCTTATCCTAAAGGCCCCAGAGAGCATTACTATATAGCAAGCATTGGTCCTGGTGCTCAGATTATAGCATTGAACAAAAAGTTCAGAGTTTTGCTCTTCTGGAGCCTATGTCCTACAGGGTGAGAGAGAAAAAATAGATATATTTATGTCAGATGGTGGTAAGTGTATGAAGGGAGGGTAGAGAAGGCTTTTTTGATGAGGTAATATTTTAAGACCTGAAGGAAGTGAGGGAACAAGTAGTGTAAATATTTGGTAGAAGAGATTTAGGCAAAAGGAAAAGGAAGAACAGTCCTTGAATTAGAGCTTTTTGGCTATTACCATTGTGGTTGGAGCAGAATAAATAAGCAAAGAGGGACTTGTATGAAAGGAGATCGGCAAAGTAGCAGGATGTGTTTGTGTGCTAGGTGCAGGTGGGAGGTGGGTGTACCTGCAGATGATTTGGGGTCTGGTGGGGCCTTGGTAATTGTGAGGTAAGGATTATCTCCTTTTGTATATTAGGAAATGGGGACTTAGAAAGTTGAAATAATTGCCCAGGAACATACAGGGAGTGACTGTCAGAATTGGAATTCCACTCCAGTCAGTTTGCTTCTAGTTCCTTTCATCTTTCCATGACAGTATTTTGTACTGTGTCTGCCTTTCTTTCTGTCTGCCTCAAACTTTAGCTGCCTCCTCTGTCAGTCACTTCAGTGGTACATGAGCAAGTCTCTCTCTCCTCCCAAGATCAACACCATAAAATTCCAAAGCAAGCAGTATTTTTACTGAATCACCAGAACATAACATATTCTGAGTCTTCCCTATAGGCCACTCAGTACCTTAAACTTAAGTTCTTAAACTTTAAGTTTTTCCCCCTTGTGGCTAGCCTTCTCTCTTTCAAACTGCAGCCAATATATCCTTACTTTGGAACCTGTTCTGTTTCCAGCCCAGCTGGGAGTGCTACAGTTCTGACACACACTACCCAGGGTTAGCAAGACCCCACAGATTTCACAGTAGGGTTGTACACAAGACTGCCCTCACTTTTCTTTTTTTTTTTAAGTTTTTAAAAAATATTTATTTATTTATCTTGAGAGAGAAAAAGAGCTAGAGCAGGGGAGGGGCAAAGAAGGAGAGGGAGAGAGAAAGAATCCCAAGTAGGCTCCACACTGCCAGTACAGAGCCCATTGCAGGGCTCGAACTCATGAACTGTGAGATCATGACCTGAGCCAAAAGCAAGAGTTGGACGCTTAGCCAATTGAGTCACCCAGGTGCCCCACTTCTTTTTTAATTAATTTATTTAAAACTTTTTTTTATTATTATGTAGAGAGAGTGAGAGACAATGTGAGCAGGGGAGGGAGAGAGAGAGAGAATCTCAAGCTTCACAGAGTGCAGAGCCTGACGCAGGGCTTGATCCCATGACCTCAGGATCATGACCTGAGCCAAAGTCAAGAGTCGGATGCTCAACCAGCTGAGCCACCCAGGCACCCCAAGACTCCTCTCACTTTAGATGCCAGCTGCCAGTCCTGGGGTTCTTAGAGACCTACACTTCTGAGCAATGGGCTATAAATTTGGGGATTTCCACAGTCCCTGCAAATTTAATAATTTTGTATAATGATTCACAGAACTCAGGCAGGCTCTATACTTACAACTGCAGTTTTACTCTGAAGAACACCTATTAGGGCAGGGTCTAGTGGGCTTCCAGATGCAGAGGTTCCACGCCCTCTCCCTGTGGAATCCAAGTGTGTCACCTTCCCAGCATCTCAGGTGTGTTCACCAACCAGAAAGCTCCGCTGAGCTTTGGTGTCCAGAGTTTTTTCTAGAGTTGAATTACTTTGGCATGATTGATTGAGTCACTGGCCACTCAATCTCTGGCTCCTCTCTCATCCCCAGAGGTCCAGTAGCTGAAAGTCCCTACCATCTAGTATGGATCATGCTTGATCTTTCTGGTGACCAGTCTGCAACCTGCAGCTGTCTCAGATCTGCCATGAATCACCTCATTAGCATAGCAAAAACCACTCCTATCACTCAGGAAATTCCAACAGTTTTTGAAGCTCTCTGTTATAAACCAGGGGCAAAGACCAAATTTATTCTGTATGATACCACAGAGCCCAAGAATCTTTCCCTATATGTATTTATGCCTCTTAGGAAACCTTTAATGGAGGTCAGAAAATGATCCACCTTTTGTAATACAGATAGTGTGATGGCACACTGTGGTTTCTTACATACACATACATCCATGCTTATATAGATGTATATATAATTTGTAATCTTTTCCTGTGCCCAAGTATTGTATATTTATCATCCTTTCCTTATAATTCTAATCCATATCAATATCTGGGAATCATTGTGGTTTCCTATTTCTATAGTCTCCTCTCTCCACATTCTGCATTGTATCTCATTAATTTCAGTGCATTCTTTTGGTCCATTTTCAGATTAAGCACATATATTTGAGAACTGTATGTCATTTACTGTCAGATATTATTTTCACTTTAATTTTTCCATTTCTATTATAAAAATTTAACTTTTCAAAAATGAGGGGGAGGGGAAGAAGAATATTTATAATTTCATTTTCTTTCAGATCTGGAATCAATGTGTGAAAACAAGTTATTATCTCTGAAGAAAGAAGTTTATGAAATAGAATCATGCCAGAGGGAGATAATGGGACTTACAAAGCATGGCCTTGAGTACTCCAGTTTTAGAGACGTTTTGGAATATAGAAGCCACTTTGAAAAACAATTGGGATATCAAAGTGGGCATTTAAGCCAAGAAGTATTCACCCATGAATACATGCCCACATTTATTCAACAGACGTTCTTTACTCTACATCACATACTTAATAATGAAGAGAAGCCCTATGAATGTAAGAAATGTGGAAAGGTCTTTAGTCAGAATTCACAATTTATTCAACATCAGAGAATTCATATTGGTGAAAAATCTTATGAATGTAAGGAGTGTGGGAAATTCTTTAGTTGTGGCTCACATGTTACTCGACACCTGAAAATTCACACTGGCGAAAAACCCTTTGAATGTAAGGAATGTGGAAAGGCATTCAGTTGTAGCTCATACCTTTCTCAACATCAGAGAATTCATACTGGTAAGAAACCCTATGAATGCAAGGAATGTGGGAAGGCCTTTAGCTATTGTTCAAATCTTATTGACCATCAGAGAATTCACACTGGTGAAAAACCCTATGAATGTAAAGTATGTGGGAAAGCCTTTACTAAGAGCTCACAACTTTTTCAACACGTGAGAATTCATACAGGTGAGAAACCCTATGAATGTAAAGAATGTGGCAAAGCTTTTACTCAGAGCTCAAAGCTTGTTCAGCATCAGAGAATTCATACTGGTGAAAAACCCTATGAGTGCAAGGAATGTGGCAAAGCCTTTAGTAGTGGCTCAGCACTTACTAATCATCAGAGAATTCACACTGGGGAGAAACCCTATGATTGTAAGGAATGTGGGAAAGCTTTTACTCAGAGCTCACAACTTCGTCAACATCAGAGAATCCATGCTGGTGAGAAACCCTTTGAATGTCTTGAATGTGGGAAGGCCTTTACTCAGAACTCACAACTTTTTCAACATCAGAGAATTCATACAGATGAAAAACCGTATGAATGTAATGAATGTGGAAAGGCCTTTAATAAATGCTCCAACCTTACACGACATCTGAGAATTCACAGTGGTGAAAAGCCTTATAACTGTAAGGAATGTGGGAAGGCATTTAGTAGTGGCTCAGATCTCATTCGTCATCAGGGAATTCATACTGATGAATAATAAAAGTTAAAGCTCTTGTCACTTTCCTAACATTTTTAAACAAAAAGAAATTCATGTTTGACAGTTACCCTTTCACTGTTTTTTGTTTTTAAATTTTATTTTATATTTCTTTTTAATCCAAATATATTTCACTCTAAATTATTAACTAAGATTCTAAAGTGACATTTGCATATTCCCTGTCCCCCAATCTTGTACGAAGGGCAGTTTTTCAATAATTCTTTCTTTCCCCATTATTTTGTTCTATCTTCTTGGTGACACATTATACTCTTATTTATATTTGCTTGCATTTTTTCTTCTCTGATCTATATATTTGTGCTCACACCAATATCACACTATTTAAAACTGTGTGACCTTGTATTGTTTAATTGTGGCATTACAGCTGTGGTTTTGAAGTCAGTATTGTTTATTTCATGTCACAAATTTATATTTTCTTACATAAAACAGAAAATCAGAAAACCAGAAACTAAAAAGCCAAGATTAATTATAATCATACCAACTATAGATGACTACTTTTAAGTTGGTAGAGCAAATCCTACCAGATTTTGTTTTTAAAGAAATCATGGTATACATGTTATCCCTTTACCTGTTTTGATCATGCCAAAAAATATGGTTGCCATTTTAGTAAATATAGTATTTTTTTAAATGTGGCTTTAAAATGACTTTATTACTCATGTTTTATTTGCATCTAAACATTTGCAGTTATTAAATATGCCATGATTCATATGGCCAAAATTTTATCTTTGGATATTTCTTTTAAAATATTTGTTTTTTTTTTAAATTTTTAATGTTTATTTATTTTTGAGAAAGAGAGTGGGGGAGGGGCAGAGAGAAAAGGAGACAAGGATCTGAAGCAGGCTCCAGGCTCTGAACTGTCAGCACAGCTGACTCAAACTCATGAACTATGAGATTATGACCTGGGTGGAAGTTGGCCATTTAACTGAGTGAGCCACCCAGGTGCCCTAAAACATCTGTTTTAATTATTGAAATTATCCAGAATTTCTCCCCATAAGCTGTTTTGTTCCCTTTCATTAACTCTAACTCCAATTTCATACTAGAAAGGTAATTAACCACTGTTATCAAAGTGTTTATCCTTCTAGTTTTAGTTTCATTTATTTTGTTTTTACTTTTTAATTATATATGTTAGTGGCATTTTATTTCTTATGTATTAGTAAAAATAATCATGTTATACGTATTGGTTTGTTGTGAGGCTTCAATGAATTAATAAATGTAAAGTGCTTAGAACTATTCCTATCAAAAAGTAAATGTTTAGTAAAAGCCCACTATCATCAGTGATATACTCATTTTCATAGTTTTCTTCATTATTATTTGTGGAAAGGATTTTAACCATGTTCTTTACCTTTGTCTTAATCAAAGAACTCATAATGAAAAAAGAGAAATTAATGAGGTAAGTATTGGAAAGTTTTTCTCATCACTCATTATTCCGCATGGAATTTAAAAGGAAAAGAAAAAGAATGTGTGAATAGGCTTCCTTCAGACTTCATCTTCTATGCTGCACAAAGATTAATGCCAGTCTGAAACCCTGCAGATATAATGATGAGTAGTTAAAAGACAGCTGCCAAAAAACAGGAAGAGATGAGTATATTTTTCTTAATAACTAGTTAATAACTTAGAACAGAAAACATACAAGCCACATTTTTTTTTTATCGGAGTTGGAGGAAGAAACAGTAACAATAGGAAAACCATCAAATATCTGAATTTTAACTTAGTGATTAATCCTATTGATTAACATGGGCTAAGGAACTAAGTCCTTAATGTACGTATTATTTAAATGTGAATGAAAATGAGAACACAAATGAAAAACCTGTGAATGGCCGGTTGTATTGGACGTTTTATAAAACAATATGCATGTATATCTCTCTATAGAGAGATCGTTAATAAACTCAATATAGAACCCAAGGAGCTTAAGCAAAAATAAATCTAAAACATGGGGAGAGAAAGGCATTATTAGTTATGCAAAAATAAATGAAAGAAAGAAGTAAAAGATCTGAAATAGAAGTTTTGATTATTTGACAGAAAAAAGGTAGACATACTTTAGTCATTTGTGTGGGGAAGCAGGGATGATAAATGAATAGCAGTGTGAATTAGAAATTGAAATGACTACATATTTAATTTTGAAAGGACTATATGTTTTTGGTTAATGACAATGTTCTGAGATTAGGTTGCATAACTTTGTGTGTACACTAAAACCACTGAACAATATACTTTTAAAGGGTGAATATAATAGCATATGAGTTTTATCTCAATTTAAAAACTTAAAAGTACTATAGATATTTTTATACCGTATCTGAAAATCTAGATGAAGCATGTGATTTTTATGAAGAAATTGAACTGACATCAGAATTGACTAGAGAAAATATAAAATCTTAATAGATTCTCCTCCAAAAGGAACATTTTATTTTAAAAATATTTTTTTAACATTTATTTATTTTTGAGAGACAGAGACAGAGCATGAGCAGGGGAGGGGCAGAGAGAGAGGGAGACACAATCCCAAACAGGCTTCAGCCTCTACGCTGTCAGCACAAAGCCCAACATGGGGCTCGAACCCATTAGCCATGAGATCATGACCTGAGCTGAAGTCAGAAGGTTAACTAACTGAGCTACCCAGGAGCCCCAAAAGGAACATTTTAAAATTAGACCAAACTACTTCAGATGTCACACAGCTATTACTAAGGAAGACACCAAATTAGATGTATTTAATAGATGAAATCTATGAAATGTTTTAGGAAATTTTTTAGGACACAGACTGAGATAGCAAGTTATCTATTATTATAAATTTATAATCCTAATGTAAAAACTTGCTAGAAGAAAATAAATTAAGATAATATGTCCAGAATTGGTTATCAAAATATGCAGTGTTATAAATTAGCAAATCAAATCTAGTAATCTATTGAAAGAAAACAAATATTTGTCATAATCTGGATTTAGGAACACAATGTTTCTGATAAACCCTCATCCAAACTTTCTACTTGCTTTCTGAAACTTGAAAAACAAATTGATTTACATAACATCGTATCCCTTCACATCAGAAACTCAGGAGCCAAATGGATTGGGGGAGAAGGAATTCCCTGAATACAATAAAAGGTAACTAACTTGGAATTTCTAGAGTTCAGATAACTAAAGCACTTTAAATGAAACTACACTATCAAGCCCCAATACCTTCTAGGTGCACTCTTCTTGTTTCTTTCTTAGCAGTATTTGACAGAATGGGATTATTTTATAAATAAGGAGTTATCCTACTTGCTGCAAAAACACAGCATTCATCCATTTATACTCTACTTCTCACTTGAAGAGTCTTTAAAACAGCCAATGAATGCAATCATTGGCATGTATGTTAGTACATGGGTGTAGTGGGAGGCAGGAAAGAGATTATTAAACAAAATTTCAACTTTCATTGCTATTAGAATGTAGAGGGGTACAAAAGACCTTCACTTCCACGACAGCAAGAAAAACCTTGACAAGATAGAAAGTAATAGTTTCCTATGGCACTGTCCTAGAGTGGCGGAGGCAAGGAAGCACTGAATTGAATTTCTGATAGATTAAGCCCTTTTTAGGTGGCCAGATTGCTATGTGACTTTCCATACCTCGGTGGAGTGCATGGGCTGGGGATGGGAGTGCATGTGGGTGGATGAAGGGAGTACAGATGAAGAGACTGCAGAGATAAAGAGAAATTAGAGTCTACAATGATACTTAGGACTCTCTGGATGGATTAAAATCCAGAATAAACAATACTATCAACGAACTTTATCTAACTGACATTTACTTAATGATACTATATATACTTTCTACTACAGAATATACCTGCTTTTCAATTGTACAGGAAACACTAAGACCACACGTTGGGCCATAAAACAGATTCAATAACTGTCAACAGACTGACATCATACAGACTATGTTCTTTAGTGCAGAACTAAACAGGGCTCAGTGATTAAAGATTATATAGAAAATCCGTTTTCTTCCAGATGCTCGATAGTCTTAGCTTTTAACTTAGGCGTGTGATTCATTTAGAATTAATATTTGTGTATGGGATAAAGTACATGTTGAGGTTCAGTCTTCTCCCTCACATAGACACTCAGTTGTACCAGTACTTTTTGTTAAAAAAAGACTTTCATCTCCACTGAGGTACTTTGGCACTGTTATCAAAAATCAATTGATCATAAATGTATGCCTTTACATGAGCAATGTACAATTGTAAATGGAACAACAACAAAAAACAACCAGTAGTTTATGGAAGAACATGGATACTTAATTGAATAAGTGTAATAAAATATATGAGAGACCTTTATATAGAAAACTATAAAACATTGCTGAAAGAAGTAAGGCAAGGTCTAAATAAATGGAGATGTTAGGACTATGGCCTGGAAAACTCCGTATCTTTAATCAAATTTCCCCAAATTTATCTGTAGATACAATGCCATCCCAGTCAAAATACCGCAAGCTTTTTAAATTTTAATTTGCAAAATTATTCTAAAAAGTGTACAGTTGTTCCCCTTTCTTATCCATGAGGAATATGTACCAAGACCCACAGTGAATGCCTGAAACTGCAGCTAGTGCAGAATCTGATTTTTGTCTTTCCTTATGAAGTCAAAAACTTGCATCTTTTCCCTTAAAGGAAGTACTTCAGAGCTTCTCTTTGACATTTTCAAATTGCCAGCACACTACTCTTGTGCTTTGGGGCCATTAAGTCAAACAAGGGTTACTTGAGTACAAGCACTGTGATACCACAACAGTTGATCTGATAACCTAGACAGCTAAGTGACTGATAGGCAGGTAGTATAGACAGTGTGGATACACTGGACAAAGGGAGACGTCCTGGGTGGGATGGAGTGGAATAGCAAGAGATTTCATCACATGACCCAGAATGATGCACAGTTTAAACATGAATTGTTAACTCCTTGGATTTTACATTTAATATTTTTGGACTGTGGTTGACCATAATAGGGTAACTGAAGCCTGCGAAAGGGAAACTTATCAGAAATTCAATTCAGTGCTTCCTTGCCTCCACCACTCTAGAACAGTCCCATAGGAAACTATTACTTTCTATCTTGTCAAGGTTTTTCTTGCTGTCATGGAAGTGAAGGTCTTTCATACCCCTCTACATTCTAATAGCAATGAAAGTTGAAATTCTGTTTAATAATCTCCTAAGAAACAGGGTCCTGGGATCAAGCCCCATGTTGGGCTCTGTGCTGAGCGTGGAGCCTGCTTAAGATTCTCTCTCTCCCCTGCTCACACCCCACATTGAGAATAGAGATTAATGAAATAAAAAACTAAAAAAATAATAAAACAAAATAAAATAATAAAATAATTTATTCCTCAGGGTTACATCCACAGAGGTTGATTTAAACAAGGATAGGATAATCAGGCCCTATATTACCAGTCTAAATTCTTGTCTAGTTCTCAGTTCTGCAAGTTCCTCAAAATAATGTTTTCTAGGAGGTTCCAGGTACTAAGTAGCTAACTTATTAACAGTTTGTAATGGCAAAATTAAACTTCTTTGGGCTTTTGTGTATCCTGGCTTAAAATGTATATAACATAACCATCCCTTCTGCCTCATAGAGTGGTCATGAAGATGGATGAATCAATGTTAACTAAAAAGACTGAGCAAATGGCAAAGGGATATATTTTGTTATGAATCAGACAAAATTTGCATTGAAGGCATAATAAAATTGCAGAAAATTTATTGGTGAAGTACCCAAAATAGGGACAAAGAAAAGTCTACATTTGTAAGACTATTTTCTATATCAAGAATCCAAGCACTCATTTCCTAAGCACAGAATAAACACAGCCAATTTTTATTTTTTCAGTCAGCTACAAAACACTTCCAATTCTACTGGTTACTAAGCTCATTTTGTTACAGTAGTCCTTCACATTCTCCAGTGTTCAACTGCTCATGCCTCCCTTGGACATCATCACTAGCACATGTATTTATCCCTCACTATGTGTTAATGGTTATTCATTTCCCTTTCCAAAGCTGTCCTCTCTACCAAGGAGGTGGCTCTTTATTACAGCATATTGAGAGTATCTCTTACTCCAATTAAAATGAATCCCCCCACATTGATTATGATAACTGTTGGTACAAGTCAGTATTATCAATGCATCTCTGAATTGAACTGACTACTTTAACCAGCTTTATCTCAAAGACAGTTCTTCCTGGGAGGGTTTCCTATCAAGCCAAGGATTAGTCTATAATGATCAACCATGCTGGTTTTCCCAGGATGAGAGATTTCATGGGACACAAGACTTTCAGATAAACCAGGATAGTTGTTTGCCCTAATCTAAGTATACTTTTCTCCCTCTGAGCTCCATAGAGTCCTCTGCTTTGGGCAAACTACCACTACTCATAGTTCTTGTATTTGTCTCTCTGGTGGACAAGGCAAAGACCTGACTTTTTGTTCCTTCCTTATTTAGGAGACATGACAGAATGGGGTGAGTTTGAATCACTCTGTACTATTTGGTGGAACGGTCTAAAGGAAGTTTATGTGTGGTTAACATCAAATGTATGGTTACATAGATTTTTACATAGAATATTAAACTGAAGCTAAAACAAATAAACTATGGGTTTCCAATTATTGGTCAATGATCGGACATATATAAGTACTACATGAAACATGCAACAATCTGCTTTAAGTACTTGGGGAGATTATACATGAAAATGATGCCATTAAGTTCCTTATAGTGCAACCAATGATATGCAGAGACAACTGTATCTAATGTACTATATGGAAAATGTCACTAGAATAGGGTAGTGGTGGCTTGTGAGAATTCTGAAAAGAAAACCTCATTTTGCTTGCAAGAAAAACTACAACCCTGGGCACCTGGGTGGCTCGGTCAGTTAAGCATGTGAATTCAGATCAGGTCATGATCTCATGGGTTGTGAGTTTGATCCCTGCATAAGGATTCTGCTGTCAGCACAGAGCCTGCTTCAGATCCTCTGTCTCCCTCCCTCTCTGCCCCTCCTCCACTCATTCTCTCTCTTTCTCTCTCTCTCAAAATAAATACATTAAAAAAAAAAAAAGACAATATTATAATTCCTGGGGACTCTGCAGAGAGTATTGGAATTTGTGAAAAAAAAACTATTGATATTGATATTTTCATATTTCTGATTATATTAGGTCCAAAGTGATAATTATCAACAAAGATTATTCTTCATAATTAGGTTATTATGGCTAACTGGGCTCAGTCAAAAGAAAAAAGAAGACCGTCATGAAAAAGAGATGAGAGAAAGTGACAACATGAACACCCAGCACACCCATGACACAGTTTGAAGGATATGGGTGTTAATTTTTAGACAGAATGGGAACACATACCCAAATGCTTAGAAACACAGTTCTTTTTCAAATATTGAGAACTAATGAGCACAGTGAAAAACCATTCAAATTACAAAATGTTTTTAATTTATTTTTTTAAAATGTTTTAATGTTTATTTATTTTTGAGAGAGAGAGAGACAGCAAGCGAGCATGAGTTGGGGAGGGACAGAGTGGGAGACACAGAATTCAAAACAGGCTCCAGGCTCTAAGCTGTCAGCACAGAAACTGAAGCAGGGCTTGAACCCACGACTGTGAGATGAAAGCTGTTTTTAAGAATAGCAAGCTTTTCCTTTTGTCCAAGGAAAAATACTTTTTAAGAATGGGCTACTTCAGGGAGCCTGGGTGGCTCAGTCAGTTAAGTATCTGACTCTTGACTTCAGCTCAGGTCATGATCTTACGGTTCATGGGATCTAACCCCATGTCAGGCTCCAAGTTGACAGCACAGAGCCTGCTTGGGATTCTCTCTGTCACTCACTCTCTACCCTTCCTCCCCTCTCAAAACAAATAAATAAATATTAAAAAAAAAAGAATGAGCCACCTCTCCACCTCTTTAGATGAATTTGGGAAGAGCTATTAACAATGAAAACAAAGCAAAATCATCTTTTATATGGATGGTGCCAGAAGTAGTAAGAAGCACGCTTAAGCAATGCATGCTTAGGCAAAAGGGAAAAAAACCCAAATCACCTGGTAATACTTGATTACAATTTTACATGCTGTTTGTCATTTCTTTTTCTATCTTTTGTGTCAATGGATCTATTTTTATGTAATCATCAAGTTGATCAAGCAATACTCAAGGAGAGTAGTCAGAAAACAGCTTCATTTTTATCTCTCATTGTCACTTTAAATTTGTTAGGTGGATTTTCCCTAATCCTGCTGCAAATTTTAGTTAGAGGTCATGATTTTTTGATCACTCCTACCTACCACAAACAGTTTCAGCTCAGTAATATAAATGTCTAGTCTTCAGTGAAAATTAAGACTTATTCCTCTACTTCTATCTGTTTGTAGTTTGTGGCAAATCGCATTTTCCAAAAATGACCGCAAATACATTTTTGGTCTTGGCTGGTCTTCCAGAACCTTTGCCACTTTCTCATCAGGAAATGTTGACATTTTCCCTTTCCACTGAATCTGGATGGGCCTTTCAAACTGTGAGCACAGTGTTAATGATGCTATGTGATTCTGAGGCTAGGCATAAATGGTGATATAGCTTCCATCTGGATCTTTCTTGGGACTCTTGCCTTTAGAACGTTGAGCTGCAATGTAAAATGTCTAAGGCTACCATGCTGTTAAGAAGCCCAAAGAGGCCCACACAGAAAGACCACATAGAAACCCTGAGATTACATGAAATAAGAGAGATGCCCAGCCAGCTCCCAGTGCCTCCTGGGACAGTTCCAGTGACTTCAGGGACAGTTCTGAACTGAATCCGCACAGTTCCAGATTCAGAGATCATGAAATATTTGAGCCAAACTGCCCACCCAGATTGTTCTAGAATTCCTGATAGAGAGAAAACATGAAAGATAATAAATTACTGCTATTGTTTGAAACCATTAAACTTGACAGACTGGATATATACAAACAGACAGATCATGTATAAAATAGAATTCTGACCTACAAACTGCAGCAACCAACTAGTTTCCAATCAGGAAACCAAACTATGACCTCGGCAGCAATGAGCCCACAACATCCAGGATTTGACTGCCAGCTTCCCTATCCCCTGTACCACCTCTGCATTCGGTTTAGGACCAACCACAGAAAGCCAAATTCAGTCTCCAAACCAGTCATATAATATGCACCGCTTCTCATTAGCCCACATCCAGCTTTTCTATGCCAACTACCTCCAATCAATGTATTCCTGAAGGCTTCTCTTTTTCACTATAAAGTCTTCCCACTCCCCTGCCTGCTTTTGAGCTCTGCCAAACACATGTGACGGTGGCTGTAATACCGGTAATTTGACACAATCTAATGATAACAAGATAAGACAATTATATAAGTGGCATGTCGAATTTACAAAATTTTGTGGAAGAACACTTAATGTTCAGTATATTTTTGATTTAAAAAGCAGCTTAAGATGACATATTCATATAAAGGATATAAGCCTTACGTACAGCTATGTCTGAATAGAGTAATTACAGGTATTTTTGATACCTGATTGTAGACGGCAGAGGCACGTGTCTGTTTCTGTGTTTGCTGGTCCGGCTCTGCCAAAGGGGATGTCCCCGGCTGAGACTCTGGGTTCACCTGCACGGGTCTGCACGGGTCTCCGGGAGGGCCTCCCGGCGCGCCCCCGGCCTGCGCGGGGGCTTCTGGGAGATGTGGTCCACCTGCCAGGCTCGCGCGCCTGCGCCTCCGTGCGGCGTGGCACCAGCCGCTGGTTCTTCTTACTCCGCGGTGCGGCTGAGCAGGGCTGGTTCCGCGCGGGGCGCGCCCTGTGAAACTCTAGTGGCGGTCTCCGTGCCCAAGACCTCCAGGCGGATGCCTGGAGAGGCGAGTCCGCCAATCTGACGGGCTGAGTGTGGCAGGAATAGCCGGGAGTACCCAGGTCGTGCGAAGGAGGAACGAAGAAAACCGAAAGATTGGGGCCCCCGAGGTCTGAGGGGTGACATAGGGCCTTCTTGGTTCTATTGAAGATGTGGCGGATGGCTGCGACTCTGTGTTCTCAGGTTGGTGGGATGTCATGCACACTTGGGTTGGGGGGCAGAAGCCAGGGGCTCTTGGATTTACACATCTCGCTGGGTATTTTGGTTTGGGGGCTGCTGAGATAAGGCAACCCCAGGTTAGGGGAGAGGACAGTGAGGTAGGTAGAACAGGGCGTTTGGGGGACTGTCTGGGGTTGTTTGTTCTGAGGTGTTTGTGGAAGTGAATAGATCTGTGCATTCTCTGGTTTGGGAGATGAGGGAGGAGTTAGGAAGTGAATGCCCCTGGGTTCGGGATGTGGTGGGGAATGTGAGTCTTTAGGGTGAGAAGTGTTCTGGCATCCCTGGATTTGGAGATGTGGCTTGGACTTTGAGGAGGGGGGTTCACAGTCCCCACCTTCCTTGCAGATATTCCTTCCTATGAGACCACCTTCACCTCTGACTTAAAGGGGTTTTCCAAAATTGGGCCAGGGGACATGTTATCAGAGGGATACCCTGTCCTGGACACCAGGGTACGCTATTCCTTCAGCCAGGCCCCCTGTGGATTGCCAAAAGACTTGCCCCTGTTTTGCATCTGAGAAACCCCAGAGGTCAAAGAGGTCAGCAGCTTCCCTAAGCACCCAGGTGCTGTGGAGTTAAAAGACCTAATCCTGGGGACTTGTCTCTGGAGGTGGTGAAGCCTGGAGTATCACACCTTAGCAATCACCTGCACAGATCTCTGCAAAAGAGAATTCCCTATACTCTTGGCCACAAAGGCTGTAGGGATGTTGTTTTAACTTTGTTGTCCCAGTGGAAGTTACAGCCCCAGATGTTAAAGGTGGAGGTGTCCCAGGTGTGAGTTTAGTAACATAGATGAGCCCTGCATCACAGCCTGGCTGTATCTCTGCAAAGCCCCTCTGAGTGCAGAGATTCTTTACATTCCTTATGGTCTGGCAGGTGGAAGTTGTTTTTGTTTTTAAGTTTTTATTTTAATTCCAGTTAGTTAACATACAATATTATATTAGTTCCAGATGTACAATGTAGTGATTCAACACTTCCATACATCACCCTGTGCTCATTACAAGTGCACTCCTTAATCCTCATCACCTATTTAACCTATCCCCCGACCCCCTCCCCTCTGGTAACCATCAGTTCTCTATAATTAAGAGTCTGTTTCTTGATGTCTCTCTCTCTCTCTGTGTCTTATTTTCCCTTTGTTTGTTTTGTTTCGTAATTCCACATATGAGTGAAATCATGTGGTATTTGTCTTTCTCTGATTTATTTTGCTTAGCATTAAACTATCTAGTTCCACCCATATAATTACAAATGGCAAGATTTCGTTCTTTTTAGCCTAAGTGTCCATCAACTGACGAATGGATCAAGAAGATGTGGTTTATCTATATGATAGAATACTACATGGCAATGAGAAACAATGAAATCTGGCCATGTGTAGCAACATGGATGGAACTTGAGGGTGTTATGCTGAGTGAAGTAAGTCAGGCAGAGAAGGACAGATACCATATGTTTGCATGTAAAGGGGAATTAGGAGGAACTTAACAGAGGACCGTGGGGGAGAAGAAGGGGAAAAATAGTTGGGGAGAGGGAGGGAGGCAAACCATGAGAGACTTTTGAATGCCGAGAACAAACTGAGGGCAGATTGGGTGGGATGAGGGGAAGGGGCCTTTTGTGTGTGATGAGCATGGAGGAGGGCACTTGTGGGGATGAGCACTGGGTGTTATATGGAAACCAACTTGACAATAAACTAAAAAAAAAAGATTTCATTCTTTTTATGGCTGAATAATATTCCAATATAAATATGTATCCCACATATTTTTTATCCATCAATTGATGGACACTGGGCTGCTTCCATATCTTAGCTATTGTAAATAATGCTGCTATAAACATGGGGTACATGTATCTCCTTGAGTTAGTGTTCTTGTATTCTTTGCGTAAATATTCAATAGTGTGATTGCATAAGGTAGTTCTATTTTTAACTTTTTGAGGAACCTCTATACCCTTTTCCACAATGGCTGCACCAGTTTACGTTCCCACCAACAGTGCAAGACGGTCCCTTTTTCTCCACATCCTCTCTAACACCTGTTGTTGAGTTGTTGATTTTAGCCATTATGACAGGTATGAGGTGATACCTCATTGTCGTTTTGTAGTTTTGATTTACATTTCTCTGATGATAAGTGATGATGAGCATCTTTTCATGATGGCCATCTGTATGTCTTCTTTGGAGAAATATCTGTCCATGTCTTCTGCCCACTTTTCAATTGGATTATTTATGTGTGAGGTGTTGAGTTGTATCAGTTCTTTATATATGTTGGATACTAACCCTTTATTGGTCATTTGCAAATATATTCTCTCATTCTGTAGGTTGCCTTTTAGTTTTGTTGATTGTTTCCTTTGCTTGCAGAAGTTTTTTATTTTGTTGTAGTTCCAATTATTTATTTTTGCTTTTGTTTCCCTTGCCTCAGGGAGCATATCTAGAAAGAAGTTGCTTTGGCCGATGTCAAAGAAGTTACTCCCTGTGTTCTCTTCTAGGATTTTTATGTTTTCAGATCTTGCATTTAATCCATTTTGAATTTTGTGTGTGATGAAAGAAAGTGGTCCAGTTTCATTATTGTGCGTGTAGTTATCCAGTTTTCCCAACACCATGTGTTGAAGAGACTGCCCTTTTCCCATTGGATATTCTTTACTGCTTTGTCAAAGATTAATTGACCGTATGCTTGTGGGCTTATTTCTGGACTTTATATTAATACTTTTATTTTCCTTTTAAGTAGAGTGCATCTTCAGACACTGGGTATGAGGATTTCTGGCATTTGACTCAATTCTCACTGCTCCCAGCTCCCTATTCTTCCCTTGTTGGAAGCTGCTGGCCCTGGGAGATCTGTGAAGAGAGGAGAAAATGGCCCCCAGGTTCCTAGCAGCAAGATCCCCAGTGAGTGGGATTTAACCTCTTTTATGCAGTAATCTCTACCCCTAGTTAGATGACACGTTTGTTCACTGCTTTGCAGAGCCCACCAAGGTGCTAAGACAAACATGAAACATGGCACAGCTTTTAGAAAGCCACACTCCCTCTTCAGTGTACCCTCCCTACCCCACCACCATATCAGAGTCCTGGCACACCTTAACCTTTGCCTCTACTTTCCATTAAAATAGTTCACAAATGATTCAGTATCTCTTCCACAAGCCCCAGTGTCTGCTGTGTACATTGAGAAGTGCTGTCTTTTCTTGAGGGCTTGTAGGCCTTGTTGAGGTTTTTGTTTTTGTTTTTTACTTCAGAGGATTTTAAAATTTAAATAGCATCAAACATTTTTTAATGTTGTATTTATTTCTGAGAGAGAGAGAGAGAGAGAGAGAGAGAGAGAGAGAACATGAGCAGGAGAGGGTCAGAGAGAGAGGGAGACACAGAATCTGAAACAGGCTCCAGGATCTGAGCTGTCAGCAGCACAGGGCCCAACGCAGGTCTCGAACCCAGGAACCGCGAGATCATGACCTGAGCCGAAGCTTGACGCTTAACTGACTGAGCCATCCAGGCATCCCTAAATGGCATCAAATTTATAGATGAATTGCAATAATAGTACAAGAACACCAATATTCCCTTTACTCACATTCATCAATTGCCAACTTTTTGCCCAGTTACTTTATCTTTGCATCTTTATATGTTTATAATTTTCTGAATCATTTGAGAGTAAGTTGCAGATATCAGCATGTCTTTTATCCCTAATTACTTTGGCATACATCTTCTGATCTCTCCTCTTTCATTCGTGATTTATATCTATTTGGGCCCTCTCTGTCTCTCTCTCTCTCTCTCTTTTTTAATAAATCTGGCTAGGGGGTTGTCAATTTTGTTTATTCTTCCAAAAAACCAGCTCTTAGATTCATTGATCTGTTCTACTGTTTTTTGGGGGGTTTCTATATTGTTTATTTCTGCTCTAATCTTTATTATTTCTCTTCTTCTTCTGGCTTTGAGCTTTCTTTGCTGCTGCCTTTTCTAGTTCCTTTAGATGTGAGGTTAGGTTATGTGTTTGGACCCTTCTTGCTTCTTGTGATAGTCCTGAACTGCAATATATTTTCCTCTTAAGACTGCCTTTGCTGCATGCCAGAGGATTTGGACTGTTGTGTTTTCATTTTCATTTACTTGCATGTATTTTTAAATTTCTTCTTTAATTTCCTGGTTGACCCTTTCATTCTTTAGTAGGATGTTTTTCAACTTCCATGTATTTGGGGGGCTTTTCAAATTTTTTTCTTGTGGTTGATTTCAAGTTTCATAGTGTTGTGTTCTGAAAATCTACATGATATGATCTCATTTCTTCTATATTTGTTGAGGGCTGTTTTGTGACCCAGTATGAGATCTTTTCTGGAGAATGTTCCATGTGTACTTGAGAAGAATGTGTATTCTACTGCTTTTGGATGAAAAGTTCTGAATATATCTGCTAAGTCCATCTGGTCCAGTATGTCATTCAGAGCCATTGTTTCCTTATTGATTTTCTGTCTAGGTGATCTATCCATTGCTGTAAATGGAGTATTGAAGTCCCCTACAATCATGGTATTATTATCTATACATTTGTTTTATGTTTGTGATTAATTTATATATTTGGGTACTCTCACATTGGGGGCATAAACATTTACAACTGTTAACTCTTCTTGATGGATAGACCCCCTAATTATGATATAATGACCTTCTTCATCTCTTGTTAGTCTTTGTTTTAAAATCTAGTTTCTCTGATATAAGTATGGCTACTCTGGCTTCCTTTTTACATCCTGTAGCATAATAGGTGGTTCTCCATCCCTCACTTTCAATCTGCAGGTGTTGTCAGGCCTAAAATGAGTCTCTTGTAGGCAGCATATAGATGGATTTTGGTGGTTGTTTTTTTAATGTTTATTTATTTTTGAGAGAGAGAGACAGAGCACAAGCAGGGGAGAGGCAGAGAGAGACACACACAGAATCTGAAGTAGGCTCTAGGCTCTGAGCTGTCATCACAAGCCTGATGCGGGGCTTGAACTCACGAACCACGATACCATGACCTGAGCCGCTTAACTGACCAAGCCAGCCAGGTGCCCCAGATCTTGATTTTTTATCCATTCTGGTACCCTATGTCTTTTGATTGGGGCATTTAGTCAATTTACATTCAGAGTGATCATTGAAAGATACAGATTTAGTGTCATTGTATAATCTGTAGGTTTCATGCTTGTGGTGATATCTCTGGTCCTTTTTAGTCTTTGAGCTTTCCACTCAAAGAGTCCCCTTTAGGATCTCCTGCAGGGCTGGTTTAGTGGTCATGAGCTCCTTTAATTTTTGTTTGTTTGGGAACAGCTTTATCTCTCCTTTTATTCTGAATGACAGCCTTGCTGGATAAAGCAGTCTTGGCTGCATATTTTTCCTATTCAGCACATTGAATGTTTCCTGCCACCCTGTTCTGGCCTGCCAAGTGTCAGTGGACAGGTCTGCTGCTACCCTTATGTGTCTACCCTTGCAGGTTAATGGCCATTTGTCCCTAGCTGCTTTCAGAATTCTCTCTTTATCTTTGTATTTTCCCAGTTTCACTGTGATATGCCATAGTGTTGGCCTGTTTTTGTTGATTATGAAGGGAGTTGTCTGTGCCTCTTGAACTTGGAGGCCTGTTTCCTTCCCTAGATTAGGAAAGTTCTCAGCTATAATTTGTTCCAATAAACTTTCTGCCCCTTTCTATCTTCTTCTTCTAGATATTATTTCACTTCATGAAATCGCTTAGGTCTCTAATTCTCCCCTCGTGGTCTAGTAATTTTCTTTCCCTCTATTTTTCAGCTTCCTTATTTTCCATAATTTTACCTTCTATTTCACCTATTCTATCCTCTGCTTCTTCCATCCTTGCTGTCACTGCATCTAATTTATATTTCTTCTCATTTATAGCATTTAATTCATCGTCACTGTTTCTTAGGTCTTTGATCTCTGCAGCCATAGATTCTCTGCTGCCTTCTATGTTTTTTTCAAGCCCAGCTAATAGTCTTATAATAACTGTTATTCTAAATTCTTGTCCAGATATATCATTTATATCTGTTTTGAGCAATTCTCTTTTGTCAGTTTTTCCTGGAATTTCTTTTGAGGGGAATTCTTTTTCATCATTTTGACTAGATTTCTGTCTTTTACGTGTTTCAATAGCTTTTTATGTGCCCTGTACCTGTGAGTACTACTATATTAAAAGGAGGTCATATACTGTTCAGGGCCTGGCACTTCAGGAAGTGTTTTTGGAGTGTGTTGCATGCCCTCTGTGTGTTGGCTGCTCTATTGTAGTGCTCATAGTAGTGGATTGTTTGGACCTTCCACCAGCTGTGCTTTGATTTGTTCATTGAAGTAACCCTGGAAAAAAGGGAAAGCAGGAGTGGGGGAACCTTATCCCATAGAAAGAGGAAAATGAAAGAGGTGAAAAAGTAAGGACCAGCCAAAGAAGAAGGAGATACAGAAAAGGTGTAAAAAGAATAGAGTAAAAAATGCCTGATTAAAAAAACAACTAAAACAGAAAAAGAAAGAAAGATAGATAGACAGACATATATATAGATACAAAAAATAAGAACTGAGCAAAAATCAAATCAGAAGCTATTAGCCTGACTCCAAAGGGAAAAAAGGGGAGGGTAGAAAGAAAAAGATGAGAGAAGAGAAGGGAAGGGAAGGGAAAGGAAAGGAAGGGAAGGGACAGACTAACATTAAAAGCTGCAGGACAGTTGTCTGTTGGTACCTGGGCCTGGAGGCTGTGCTGGTCTGGAGGAGAGGCCACCTGGATCGGTCATTGTCAGTCCCAGTCCAGTAGATAAGCAGTTACCAGGTACAGAGGGGCAGGGTTTGGGGTAAGCGTCTGCCTCCACAGGGGGCTGCTGTCCTGTTCCCTGAAGCCACACTATGTTGGTGATGGGGAGAAAAATGGTGACACCCCAATCTCTTCTCCTTGGACTGGGTGTCTCAAACCACGTTGTTCAGGCCACCCTCACAGAGCAACGCAAGTGGCCAACTTGTCCCACACCTCCTAGGTGTTCAGCTAGGATTCAAAGCCCGAAGTCTTAAAGGGTCCCATACTGCTCAGACCCCCCAGTTTTGGGGGAGTGTCACTCCACCCAGCTGACAAACAGCCTCTAGCTATTGCTTTTGGCAGGATCTTTTGCCCTTGTGGGAGCAATAACCCCTCTTCCCACAGTACTTGAGGGAGGGGACTGTTCTCTCCCAGTGTGGCCTTCAGATTTCTCCCGCACCCCAGGGCTGGCTCCTTGCTCCACCAGGTGCACACACATGGCAGTGGCTCTGGTCTGGAGGAAGCCACGCACCCTTGAAAACGTTGATCTTCAGTTCCTACTGTTTGCAAAGTAGAAACTGGCACTCTCCATATTTCTCGTTCCCTAGTCCATGGTCTGGAGAGGTTTATCTCTTGTCCTAACACAATACCATGCTTCCACATCCTCTCTTTCTCTCCTTTTTATCTCTCCACAGAAGAGGTGCTGCTGTTTTATCTCTCTCAGTTCGCGTACATGTACCTCTGTCCCACCAGACTGTCTCTGTCAACTTGTGGAGATTTTTCTGTCACTCTGCAGACTGATTTCGTGGGTGTTCCAAGTGATCTGACCTCAATATTGCTGTGTTTGAGGGGCGAGGGAAATCCCGGTCCCCTTACTTCTCTGCCATCTTAACTCCTCCCTTGGGATGCATCTTCTAAACACAAGGACAGTCCCGTAGATGACGGTAGTATAATTCAGGAAATTTAACATTGGTGTAATACTATCATTTAATCTCCAACCCATAATTAATTGCCAATTGTCTTAATAACTTTCTTCATGGCTTTTATTCCTTTGTTACTTGTCTTTAGTTTTCTTTAATCTGGAACATTTTCCCTAATGTTTTTCTGTCCTTATTATCTTGATTTTTAAAAAATGTTTAAATGCTTATTAATTTTTGAGAGACAGAGAGAGACAGCATATGAGTGGGGGAGGAGCAGAGAGAGAGGGAGACACAGAATCTGAAGCAGGCTCCAGGTTCTGAGTTGTCAGCACAAGCCCCACACAGGGCTCAAATTCATGAACCATGAAATCATGACCTGAGCCGAGGTCAGACACCCAGGTGCCCCTGAGCCCCAGATGCCCCTAAGGAACACTTTCCTTAATGTTTTTCTGTTTTTATGGATCTTGATTTAAAAAAATTTTTTTAAACATTTATTCATTTTTGAGAGACAGAGAGAGCGCACAAGTAGGGGAGGGGCAGAGAGAGAGGGAGACACAGAATCCAAAGCAGGCTCCAGGCTATGGAGCACAGAGACCGATGTGGGACTCGAAACCACCAGCAGGAAGATCATGAGCTGAGCTGAAGTCAGACGCTTAACTGACTGAGCCACCCAGGTGCCCAGATCTTGATTTTTATCAGTACAGGCTCAGCTACTTTGTAAAATGTTCCTCATTTAAGATTTATTTGATAGTTCTTCATGATTAAAGTTTTACACTTTTGACAGGAATAACACAGAAGTGATGTGTTCTCAGTGTGTCATATCAGATGGTACATAATATTGATTTGTTTCATTACTAGTGATACTAACTTTGGTCATTTCATGTGTTTATTGTCCACTTATATATCTTCTTGAGAGAAATGTTTATTCAAGTCCTTTGCCCATTTTTTTTAAGTTTATTTACTTTGAGAGAGAGAGACAGAGAGAGAGAGAGCATGTGTGTCTGCAAGTGGGGGAAGAGGGAGGGACAGAGAGAGAGGGAGAAAGAATCCAAAGCAGGCTCCAGGCTCTGAGCTGTCAGCACAGAGCCCAACAAGGGCTTGATCTCATGAACCATGGGGTCATGACCTGAGCTGAAATCAAGAGTCAGAGTTGGACACCCCCCCCCCACTGACTGAGCCAGCCAGGTCCCGAGGTGTTCTTTATTTCTTCATATGGATTGAGTTATTGTGTAGTGACATTTCATTTAAGCCTAAAGGACTTCTCCCCTTATCATTTTTTGTTGAAAACCAGAACTCCTGAATATTATAATATGGCAACTCTAGAGATTATATTTACCCTGTTCCCCAGGGTTTACTTTGGTTGCTTGTTACATTTGTTGATATTTCTTCATTTACTGGCTTTTCTGAACTAATTTTGTGAAGTCTAAATTCATTGTTTTATGTGGCCATGGAAGTCTCTGTTCTACTGGCTTGTGCTGATTCAATAGAAATTTTCTTTACCTAGAACCAAAAATAATGCCCTAGTCTTTGTGCAGATGGTGTGTGTGTGTGTGTGTGTGTGTGTGTGTTGTGGCACACTTTCAACACTTAGGCATTTGGTAACTATGCTTTTTTTTCACTTCCTGGTTAGATAGAGCCTGAAGGTAAATCAGAGGTGAATATTAGGACTTTCTCTAGTACAAACTCATAAAGATACAAGTGAAAGTAATTTATTGAAACTTTGGTTTTGGCGACAAAAGTATTTCAATATCTTATTATTATTCTATTACAACCTCATATAATGGAGGATACTTTAACTCTTACAAGGAATTAGTTTGCTCATTATCTACTGTTCTTTTTGTTTGTTTTATCTACTGTTCTGAAGTGATATCCACAGTAAATTATTATATGAAAAAACTAAAGTGGTTTATAATAAAATAATGAAAACACAAAACTTTATGTATACTTTTGCATGTTTGCATGTTTGCAAATACTTTTATGAATTCTGGAGAACATTGTGGAAAGACGTTTATCATCTTGTTAACACTGGAATTGAGCTAGAGGATAAAGTGGAAGGAAAATACTGACTTTCCCCTAAATAATTAAACAGGGAAAGATGAAGAAAACTGATTAAAAAATGTCCAAAGGGAGAGGGGAAAATATAGCAAAATTTTTAGAAAGAGTTTAAAAGTAGCAGTATAGGGGGACTTGGGTGGCTCAGTGATTTAAACACCTGACTCTATTTCAGCTCAGGTCATGATCTCATGGTTCATGAGCTGGAGCCTCACATCAGACTCTGCGCTGACAGTTCTGAGCCTGCTTGGAATTCTCTCTCCTCTCTCTCTGCTGCTCCTCCTGCTCTGTCTCTGTCTCTCTCTCAAAATAAATAAATAAACTTAAAAAATATAGCAGTATATCATGGTGACCAAGCTGTGGACTCAGAAGCCAGTCTTTCCATTGTGTTACATTGGCAAAGCCTTCTAATGCCTTTTCTGGTCTTATTTTCTACATTTAAATAATAGGTGTAATTGTATCTCTCTCTCTTTCCATATATATATGTTTGTTTGCTTATTATTTATTTAAGTAATCTCTACACCCAACATGAGGCTCAAACTCACGACCCCAAGAGCGGGAGTCACACACCCTTCCAACTGAGCCAGCCAGGTGCCCCTATATTTATATTTTATTTTAGCATGGAATGGCATAGTCCTTTTTGTAATCCATGTAAAATTTGTACATGAACCTGATGTGTAATAATCACTTACATTGCTTTTAAAAAACTATTACTCTTGATTCAATAGAAGAATGTTGAGTTATTGGATGAAAAGAGAAAGACTCTAGCATTGGAAAAGAAATTTCCAGCTACATGGTGTTTATAAGAGACAGCTGAAACAGATTCATACACACTAAAAATACAAAGACATTTTAAAATGGTATCACAGGAAAGTGTTAACAAAATAGTTTCAGGTATAGCAATAATATCAGACAAATAGGAAGCAAGGAATACTATTAAATAAGGCACAGGGAGTAAAATTCTATATCACTATATGGAAAAAAACTAAAATGAGCGGGACAAAAGTCAGGAATAAAAGAATAAGAAAGCAAAATAAATAGGATTTCTCTAATATAAAGGGAGCTGTGAATTTAAATAATAAGCATAAAAATATGTTAAACATAAGTATCCTAAAAGGAAAAAACCACTTAGTATTGTATAATGTTAATTTTTTGGTTTTGATCATTGTACCAAGGTTCTATAGGATATTAACATTTAGGGGATGATGTTAACACACAGAAGGTCTCTATACTATTTTTGTGTCTTCCATGGTAGATTATAGTTAAAAAGTTAAGCACCTACAGAACCAAGGCAGAGGGTTAATAAAGGAAACAGGGCAGAATATTGGAATGAGTCTAATTACTCTGCTCAGTGAAATGAGAGAAGTTATTACTTTAAAATAACTTGGAAAATAAAAATGAAATCATTGAAATAAAAAATGTAATAAATGGGCTGGATGGAAGAATGAATGCATTTCATTTATTTAAAATCTTTTAATGTTTATTTTTTAGAGAGAGCGAGAGAGCGAGGGAGGGGCAGAGAGAGAGGGAGACACAAAATCCAAAGCAGGATCCAGTCTCTGAGCTGTTGTCAACACAGAGCCCCACACGGGGCTCATACCCATAGACCAGGGGATCATGACCTGAGCTGAGATCATGACCTGAGTCAAAATCGGATGCTTAATGCACTGAGTCACCCAGGCTCCACAAAATGAAAACAGTTTAAATGCATGTGTTGAATGAACGGGAAGATAGAGCTGAGGAATTTGTCTGACTGCAGTGCAGATGACAACTATGAAGGAACCAATGAAGGGCATGGAGGATTCCGAAGGTCTACTATGATCTCATCTTACAGAAATTCCAGAAGGAAAGAACAGCCAAGACAAGAGGAGTAAACCAGAAGCCCATTCTTCATCCTCCTCTACCCCTCCCCCTGTCCCCAGCTACAGACAAATGGGAGTCCACTAGTCCAAGTGGCCACAATGGCCCTGAGTGGTCATGTGTTGAAACAGACACCCTCACAGGTGGCTTCTGGGAAAGAATAGTTGACCAGACAGTCTCACAGTGCCTATTAAAAGTCAAAACGTACACTCTTTGGTGAGCAATTCCAACCTAAAGCAAAAGTCACAACAGATAAATGAAAAAAGGTAACACTTTAAAAATACTCATTACAGTGTTGCAATGAAATAAAAACATTGAAAATAATTTAAATATCCACCAGTAGGGGAATATGAATAACCATGGTTCATCTTTACTGTGAAACTAACTAGTTAAAAAAAATTTTTTAATGTTTATTTTTTAGAGAGAGAGGAGCAAGTGGAGGAGGGGCAGAGAGAGAGGGAGACACAATCCAAAACAGGCTCCAGACTCTGAGCTGTCAGCACAGAGCCCGATGCGGGCTCGAATTCACAAACTGCTAGATCATGACCTGAGCCAAAGTTGGATGCTTAACTGACTGAACCACACAGGTGCCCCAAAACTAACCAATTTAAAAGAAAAACTGGAATACATGTATGTACTGAGATGGAAAAATTCCCAAGAAATAATATTAACTAAGCAAAACAAGTACAAAACATATGTGTAATTTATGTAAGCAAAGAAAAACCACCTATTTCTTTTATTTATTTTTTATTCATTTATTTATTTTAGAGAGAGAGTGTGAGAGCAGGGGAGAGGGGCAGAGAGAGAGAGTGAGAATCTTAAGCAGGCTGCACACTCAGTGCAGAGCCTGACGTAGAGCTCAATCCATGACTGCGGGATGATGACCTGAGCCGAAATCAAGAGTCGGGTGCTCAACTGACTGAGCCACCCAGGCCATCCCCAAAACTCCCTATTCCTACATATTTTATACTTAATATAAATAAAATAAACTCTTTAAAATGTATACACTAGTAACAATGACTTTAAAAGGTATTATATAATCACAATATAAGCTATCATAGAAATAAATAAAACCTTGGGTCTAAAAATAGGTCTCGGAATAAAGCCTGAGAAAAGTTTAAGAAAAATGATGGGTTCATAGCAGCACTCTCAACAATAGCTAAAACATGGAAAGAGCCTAAGTGTCCATCAATGGACGAATGGATCAAGAAGATGTGATTTATCTATACCATGAAATACTACATGGCAATGAGAAACAATGAAATCTGGCCATGTGTAGCAACATGGATGGACCTTGAGGGTGTTATGCTGAGCGAAATAAGTCAGGCAGAGAAGGACAAATATCATGTTTGCACGTATAGGGGGATTAGGAGGAACTTGACGGAGGAACAAGGGGGAGAAGAAGGGGGGAAATGGTGGGGGAAAGGGAGAGAGGCAAACCATGAGAGACTCTTTTTTTTTTTTTAATTTTTTTTTTTTTTTTTATTTATAGGGAGAGAGAGAGAGAGAGAGACAGCGTGAGCAGGGGAGGGTCAGAGAGAGAGGGACTCACAGACTGAAACAGGCTCCAGGCTCTGAGCTGGCAGTCAGCACCGAGCCCGACGCGGGGCCCGAACCCACGAACCGCGAGATCATGACCTAAGCGAAAGTCGGACACTTAACCGACTAAGCCACCCAGGCGCCCCAAGAGAGACTCTTGAATGCCGAGAAACAAACTGAGGACTGATGTGGGGAGGGAGAGGGGAGATGGGCATGGAGGAGGGCACTTGTGGGGATGAGCACTGGGTGTTATATGGAAACCAATTTGACAATAAACTATTTGTAAAAAAAATGTTTTTTAAAATAAATAAAAATGTTACTATGGGAAAAAAAAATAAACCGTTCCTTCCAAACAGAGTTTCAGATTCCACATAAAGAGGAGTTTGCTAAAATTAAACCCGTTCGTCGCGGTTGCCTATAAGAGAAGCGCTGCGCCCAGAGCCGAGGTAAACAGTAGAGCATTAAAATGGCTGCAAACCTTGGGACTTAACTGACAAGTTATTTGAATCGAACGCAAAGCCCTGCTACCCGCCCCCTCTGTACTCTGATCGCTGGTTAGAAACGTGCAACTTGCCCCTGGGTTTGGTATTTGCAAAGAAGGGATCCTTCACCGCAAGCGTCTGTTTGATATTATTCATTAATGTCTTCTCTGTCCATTTCCTTTATTATTTATGATATTTTAGCCCACTGGTAATGTGACCTGCGTGTACCAAGTCGGGTCTCGGAGTTTACGGGTCGAAACAAGGATAGAGGGTCTCCTGCACCAACCGCAAATCTCCGAGAAGATGAAGCAGAAAGCGCGAAACATGATTGCCAAGTTGAGCTGCTGCGCCCAGGCAAGCGGTCCTGCATAGGCTCCCGCAAGAAATTTTTGTTATTTTTTGTAGGTGGGTGGCCGCAAACTCTTTTTATTTGTCAAGAAGAGGCGATCCCTTCCTCCCTTGCACGTCCATTGGCTAAGAACTCTGTCTATATTTGAGATACCTTCATTCTTCCCTTCTTCGGTGTTGCCTTGAAACCGAGTACTGTGTGTTAACCTTTATAATTGGGTTTCCCTAAGACCAACGTTTCCGAAAGCCCGTCCACAAGCGTTAGGCACAGGCGAGCGCGGGGCTGGAAGAAACAGTCCTGGCAGCTGGCGCTGAATGTTGTTCCACATTTTTGCGTTATTTTTTTCGGCAGGTGTTTTGTGCAGGACGCCCTTCGGGAATGGTTGGCCGATGGGTTCAAGTTTATTAAATAAATTCCTGGTTAGAGCGCCCCAACCTTTATAAAATCCCATTCTCCTTAGCTCTGTTATTTAGTGGAATGTCTGAGAAAAGGACAGCCAGATACAGTGGCTTTGGGGATTTTATGTTAATAAAACCAACTCTTAGTTTTGATTGTCTTAGGCTTTATAATATTTATTTTGAGAAATTGCTGTGAAAGACACAGCAAGTTACTTTGAATTTTGTTTGTTTTACGGGAAAATAAATTCCTGATTTTGATGTGTTAGTAATAATTCCCCAACTTCTTTAAAATCTTACTTTTTGAGGGGCGCCTGGGTGGCTTAGTCGGTTAAGCGTCCGACTTTCGCTTGGGTCATGATCTCGCGGTTTGTGGGTTCGAGCCCCGCGTCGGGCTCTGTGCTGACTGCCAGCTCGGAGCCTGGAGCCTGTTTCAGTCTGTGACTCTCTCTCTCTCTGACCCTCCCCTGCTCACGCTGTCTCTCTCTCTCTCTCTCCTAGAAATAAATAAAACATTAAAAAAAATTAAAAAAAAATCTTACTTTTTGAGAGGACATATAGAGACAGTGGTTTTTGTAAAAGGAACAGACAGTTAAGGAGGTTTAGGCATTTTTGTTTTGCTAAAAACAACAACCCTGGGTTGACTCTCTTAGTAATAGGTAATAGCACTACCTTCCCAAATTGACCTTCCCTTTAAAATATTACTCAGTGGATCTCTTATTTGGGTAGGATTTATTTCATAGCTTTGGATGAGAGACCTCCTGTATAGGCTTAGGTCCCTATGCCAAATGAAATTTTTTCCTTGGGAATATTGCATTTTCTTCTTTGACCATGCCTCAGTTTAGAAATGTGTTTACTGTCCTGACTTTTCATCTTCTCCTTTTTCTTCCGTCTTGTCTAGCTCACAGAGCAAATACTAACCAGAAAGAATAACTTGAGGGATTTGGAGACATATTTTGATATTACTTGTCACTATGTGAGGTTGACTTTTAGTCATGGAGCATCAGGCACAGGCCTGGAAGGCCAACAGCCTCATTCAGATCACAGGTCCAGCCTTTATTAGCTGTCTGATCTTGAACCCACCAAGGAATCTCTCTGCGGCTTTGATTTGTCATGGAGAAAATGGTAGCATTCAGAGTGGCTGGCTGCTGGGTCCACATTGATGATCCAGGGGAAGTGCCTGGCCTCCATCTGCTCCTTGCTGCCCCAACCTTTGTCCTGTTAATTGAAGAAATACTCCTATAAACACTTCCTGGAGGTGCGTTTACTCTCCTAATGGCCTATGGAGAAATCCCTTCACATTTTCAGTTGCTGCCTCTGCTTTTTGTCATTCCTAACCCATCTCACCAGATCTGGTGTGATCTTAGTTGTGTGTGTTTGCACTCAGAATTTCGGCTTACTTTTCTCTTCAAAGTCTGATTGCCCACTTCCTACCTCAGCCAGGTTGTGGAATTTCTCAGGACCCACTCCCAGCCCACCCCTGGAGGCTTGTATCACTCCTCCTCCCACCCCATCACTGCAACTTTATTGATTAAACATTTCATGGTGGGCATCCCTTCCTGACTTTATATTATGTTAAATTATATTGAGTTATTGTTCTCTGTGTTTCTGTGCTGTGTTACACTGGGTAAGATTTTGCCTTCTGCTCCTGAAGGAGGGTCACAAGGAGTTGTTGAGATAGATGGGGAGACACTTGACTGATATTACTTTCTTTTAACTCAAATTAGTTAACATACAGTGTAGTATTAGTTTTAGGAGTAGAACCCAGTGACTCATCACTTACATATAATACCCAGTGCTCATCCCAAAAGTGCCCTCCTTAATGCCCATCACCCATTTAGCCCATTCCCCCATCAACCTCCCCTCCAACAACCCTCAGTTTGTTCTCTGTACTTAAGAATCTCTTATGGTTTATCGTCCTCTCTGTTTTTAACTTATTTTTCCTTTCCCTCCCCTCTGTTCATCTGTTGTGTTTCTTAAATTCCACATATGAGTGAAATCATCTGATATTTGTCTTTCTCTGCCTGACTTATTTCACTTAGCAGATGGAACTCTCGTTCCATCTACATTGCTGCAAATGGCAAGATTTCATTCCTTTTTATCACTGAGTAGTATTCCACTCTCTATATATACATTTTCTTTATCCATTCATCAGTCGATGGACGTTTGGGCTCTTTCCATAGTTTCACTATTTTTGATGGTACTGCTATAAACATTGGGGTGAATGTGTCCCTTCGAATCAGCATTCTTGTATCCTTTGGATAAATACCTGGTAGTGCAATTGCTAGGTTGTAGAGTAATTCTATTTTTAATTTTTTAAGGAACCTCCATACTGTTTTCCAGAGTGGCTGCACCAGTTAGCAGTCCTACCAGTAGTGAAAAGGGTTCCTCTTTCTCTGCATCCTTGCCAACATCTGTTGCTTCCTGAGTTGTTAACTTTAGCCTTTCTGACAAGTGTGAGGTGGTATCCCATTATGGTTTTGATTTGTGTTTCTCTGATGATGAGCTATGTGGAGCATCTTTTCATGTGTCTATTAGCCATCTTGTAGTCTTCTTTAGAAAAGTGTTTATTGTGTCTTCTGCTTATTTCTTTACTGGATTCTTTGTTTTTGGGGGGTTGACTTCGGTAAGTTCTTTATAGATTTTGGATACTAACTAACTTTATCCAATATGTCATTTGCTAATATCTTTTCCCATTCTGTTGGTTGCCTTTAGTTTTGTTGTTTTCTTCACTGTGTAGAAGCTTTTTATCTTGATGAGGTCCCAGTAGTTTATCTTTGCTCTTGTTTCCCTTGCCTCTGGAGACATGTCTTGTAGAAAATTGCTCTGACCAAAATCGAAGAGGTTGTTTTCTCCTCTAGGATTTTGATGGTTTCCTGTCTCACATTTAGGTTTTTCATTCATTTTGAATTTATTTTTGTGTGTGGTGTAAGAAAGTGGTCCACTTTCATTCTTCTCTGTGTCACTGTCCAGTTTTCCTAGCACCATTTGCTGAAGAGATTGTCTTTTTTTTTCCATTGGATACTCTTTTTCTGCTTTGTCAAAGATTACTTGGCTATACATTTGTGGGTCTATTTCTGAGTTCTCTATTCTGCTCCATTGATCTGAGTGTCTGTTTTTGTGCCGGTACCATCCTGTTTTGATGATTACAGCTTTGTAGTACAGCTTTACAGTCCAGAATGTGATGCCTCCAGCATTGGTTTTCTTTTTCAACATTACTTTGGCTATTCGAGGTCTCTTCTGGTTCCATAATAATTTTAGGATTGTTTTTTCCTAGCTCTGTGAAGAATGCTGGTGTTATTTTGATAGGGATTACATTAAATGTGTAGATTGCTTTGGATAATGTAGACATTTTAACAATATTTGTTCTTCCAATCCATGAGCATGGAACGTTTTTCCATTTCTTTGTGTCTTCTTTCATATGCTTTCTATAGTTTTTAGTGTACAGATCTTTTATCTCTTTGGTTAGGGTTATTCCTAGGTATCTTATAGTTTTTGGTACAATTATAAATGGGACTGATTCCTCAATTTGTCTTCCTGTTACTTCATTATTGGTGTATAGAAATGAATCTGATTTCTATACATTGATATTATATCCTGCAACTTTGCTGAATTCACGAATCAGTTCCAGCAGGTTTTTGGTGGAGTCTTTCAGGTTTTCCATGTAGAGTATCATGTGACCTGCAAAGAGTGAAAGTTTGACTTCTGTGTCAATCTGTATACCTTTTATTTCTTTTTGTTGTCTGATTGCTATCATGTTAATGGAGCTCAAAAGACGGCTGGAGTAGCTATATTTATATCAGACAAACTAGATATTAAAACAAAGGCTGTGACAAGAGATGAAGAAGGGCATTTTATTATAATTAAGGGGTCTATCCATCAAGAGCTAACAATTGTAAATATTTATGCTTACAACTTGGGAGAACCCAATATATAAATCAATTAATCACGAAGAAACTCATTGATAATCATACCATAATAGTAGAAGACTTTAATACCCCACTTACAGCAACGGACAGATCATCTAAGTAGAAAATAAATGAGGAAACAATGGCTTTGAATGACACACTGGACCAGATGGACTTAACAGATATATTCAGAACACTTCATCCTAAAGGAGTGGAATATACAATCTTCTCCAATGCACATGGAACATTCTTTTTTTTTTTTTTAATATTTTTATTTATTTTTAGGAGAGAGAGAGAGAGACAGCATGAGCAGGGGAGGGTCAGAGAGAGAGGGAGTCACAGACTCTGAAATAGGCTCCAGGCTCTGAGCTGGCAGTCAGCACAGAGCCCGACGCGGGGCTCGAACCCACGAATCGCGAGATCATGACCTAAGCGAAAGTCGGACGCTTAACCAACTAAGCCACCCAGGCGCCCCGCACATGGAACATTCTTGAGAATAGATCACTTACTGGGACACAAATCAGCCCTGTCCATTCCTGGCCTTAGGGTGAAAGCTCTCGGTTTTCCCAATTGAGAATGATATTAGTTGTGGGCCTTTCATGTATGGCTTTTAGTATGTTTCTTCTATCCCTACTTTCTTGAGGCTTTTTATCAAGAAAGATGCTGTATTTTGTCAAATGCTTTTTCTGCATATATTGAAAGGGTAGTATGGTTCTTATCCTTTCTTTGATTAATGTGGTTTATCACTTTGATTGATTTGTGAATATTGAACTAGCCCTGCACCCCAGGGCATGATAAAGATCCCACTTAATCATGGTGAATAATTCTTTGAATGTGCTGTTGAATTCAATTGGCTAGTATCTTGTTGAGAATTTTGCATCCAGGTTCATCAGGGATATTGACCTGTAATTCCCTTTTTTGGTGGGGTCTTTGATTTTGGAATCAAGGTAATTCTAGCTTCATGAATGAGTTTGGAAGCTTTCTATCCATTTTTATTTTTTGTAACAGTTTCTTCTTCTAAAGAAGAGAGAAATATCTGGTAGAATCCCCCTGGGAAGCCATCTGGCCCAGGACTCCTGTTTGCTGGGAGATTTTTGATAACTGATTCAATTTCTATGTTCGTTATGGGCCTGTTCAAATTTTCTATTTCTTCCTGTTTGTGTTTGGTAGTGTGTGAATTTCTAGGAATTGTCCATTTCTTCTAGATTGTCCAGTTTGTTGGCATATAATTTTTCATACACTTGTTTGTATTTTTGTGGTGTTGGTAGTGATCTCTTCTCTCTCATTGTGATTTTATCAATTTGGGTCCTCTCTTGTCTTTTTGAGAAGTCTGGCTAGGGGTTTATTAATTTTATTTATTCTTTCAAAAAACCACCTTTTAGTTTCATTGATCTGTTCTGCTGCATTTTTGTTTGTTTCTGTATTGTTTATTTTTGATCTAATCTTTATTATTTCCCTTATTTTGCTGGCCTTGGGCTTTATTTGCTGCTCCTTGTCAAGCTCCTTTAGGTGTAAGGTTAGGTTGTGTATTTGGGATCTTTCTTGCTTCTTGAGATGGGCCCGAGTTTCAATGTACTTTCCTCTTAGGACTGTCTTTCCTGCATCCCAAAGGGTTTGGACTGTCATGTTTTCATCTTCATTTGATTCCATGTATTTTTAAATTTCTTCTTCAATTTCCTGGTTAACCCATTCATTATTACATAGAATGTTCTTTAACCTCAGTGTATTTGAGGGCTTTCCAATTTTTTGTGTGTGATGGATTTCAAGTTTCATAGCATTGTGATCTGAATATGTGCATGATATGATCTCAATCTTTTTGTGCCTGTTGAGAGCTGATTTGTGACCCGATATGTGTTATGCTTTGAAGAGTGTTCCAGGTACACTTGAGAAGAATGTGTATGCTGCTGCTTTAGGATGAAATATTCTGAATATATCTGTTAAGTCCATCTGGTCCAGTGTGTCATTCAAAGCCATTGTTTCCTCATTTATTTTCTGCTTAGATGATCTGTCCGTTGCTGTAAGTGGGGTATTAAAGTCTTCTACTATTATGGATTTATTATCAATGAGTTTCTTTGTGATTAATTGACTTATATATTGGGTTCTTCCAAGTGGGGAGCATAAATATTTACAATTGTTAGCTCTTCTTGATGGATATACCCCTTAATTATAATAAAATGCCCTTCTTCATCTTTTGTCACAGCCTTTGTTTTAAAATCTAGTTTGTCTGATATAAATATAGCTACTCCAGCCGTCTTTTGAGCTCCATTAACACGATAGATGGTTCTCCATCTCCTCACTTTCAATCTGCAGGTGACCTTAGGTCTAAAATGAGTCTCTTGTAGGCAGTATGTAAATGGATCTGATTTTTTTTTTATCCATTCTGATACCACATGTCTTTCAATTGGAGCATTGAGTCCATTTACATTCAGAGTGATTATTGATAGATAAGAATTAGTGCCATGGTGTTACCTGTAGAGTTGATGTTTCTGGTGATGTTCCCTGATCCTTTGTAGTTTTTGTTGCCTCGATCTTCTTTTTATTCCTCCACTCAGAGAGTCCTCCTTAAAATTTCTTACAGGGCTAGTTTAGTGGTCACAAACTCCTTTAGTTTTTGTCTGGGAAAGTCTTTATCTCTCTTATTCTGAATGACAACCTTGCTGGATAAAGTGGTCTTGGCTGCATATTTTTCCTATTCAGCACATTAAATATTTCCTGCCAATCTCTTCCGGTCTGTGAAGTTTCACTGGACAAGTCTGCTGCTACCCTTATGTGTCTACCTTTGTAGTTTAAGGACCTTTTGTGCCTACCTGCTTTCAGAATTCTCTCTTTATCTTGTATTTTCCAAGTTTCAGTATGATCTATCATGGTGTTGACTTGTTTTTGTTGATTTTGAAGGGAGTTCTCTGTGCCTGTTGGAACTGAATGCTGGTTTCCATCCCCAGATTAGGGAACTAGTCAGCTATAATTTGTTCCAATAAACCTCTACCTCTTTTTCCTGCTCTTCTTCTGGAATTCCTATGATATGGAAATTTTTTTGTTTCATAGAATCACTTAGTTCTCTAAGTCTCCCCTTGTGATCTAGTATTCTACTTTCCCTCTTTTTTCAGATTTATTATTTAACCTAATTTTATCTTATTTCACATAGTCTTTCATCTGCTTCTACAGTCTTCATTGTCACTGTATCCAGTTTATTTTGCATCTCAGTTATAGCATTTTTAAATTTGTTCTGACTAGTTTTTAGGCCTTTGGTCTCTGCAGCAGGGGTTTCTCTGATGTCTTCTATGCTTTTTCCAAGCCCAGCTAGTAGTGTTATGACTGTTGTTGTAAATTCTTGTTCAGATATATTGCTTATATCTGTTTTGAGCAAGTCCCTGGCTGTGATTTCTTCTTGACTTTTCTTTTGGGGAGAATTCCTCCATCTTGTCATTTTGGCTACATTTCTGTCTTTTGCATATTTTAAAAGCTTGTTATGTGTCTTGCACTTGAGAGTACTATCATATTATAAAGGGGTCATACACTGTCCAGGGGTCATACACTTCAGGAAGGGTTTCTGGTGTATGTTGCCTGTACTCTGCTGTTGCGTTTTGGCTTCTCTTTCCCACTGGTTAGTCTTCTGCAGAGCTTCTCCTTGCTTGCAGTGGTGGAGTGTTTAGACCTCCAACCAGGTGTGCTTTGACTTGTTTGTTGAGGTAACCCTGGAAACAAAGGAAAAAGTGGGGTGGGAAGCCTGATCCCATAAAAAGAGAAAAGTGTAAGGGAAGAAAAGAAGACCAAAGAGAGAATAAAAGAATACATAAAGGAGATTGCAAAAAAAAAAAAAAAAAAAAAAAAAAAAAAAAAAAAAAAAAAAAAAAAAAAAAAAAAAAAAAAAAAAAAAAGAAAGAAAAAAAAGAAAGAAAGAAAGAAAAAGAAAAAGAAGGAAAAAGGAAAGAATAAAGAAGGCTGATTCTCCCCCAAAAAGAGAAAAGGAAATGAACAAAAGAAAAAAAGACAGATAAGAAACTATGAGCCTGAAACCAAAAGAAAAAAATAGTTGTCTGTTAGTGCATGGGGGTTGTTGCTGGCTGTGCTGGTCTGGAGAAGAGGCCGGCTGCATTGGCCCAGGGTCAGTCTTGTCCCAGTAAATAAACAGTTGTCAGAAATGGAGTGGCAGGGTTTGGTTAAGCGGATCCCACCTCCACTGGGGGCTGCTGTGTTGCTCTCTGAAGTCCCACCATATTGATTTGGGGGGAGGAAAGCACCATCACAATCTCTTGTCCCCACCCAGGGATCTCAACCCCTGCTGTCCAGACAGCCCTCACAGGGCATTTAGCTTGCCCTGCACCACAGTTCTGCTGCATTTTTTCCTTTGGTGTGTGACTGGGATTCAAGACCTAAGGTGTTTTTTAAAAAATTTGTAATGTTTATTTATTTATTTTGAGAGAGAGAGAGAAAGAGAGAATCACAAGCAAGCTTTCTGCTATTGTGCAGAACCCAACACGGGGTTTGATCCCATGAACCATGCAATCATGACCTGAGCCGAGACCAAGAGTTGGATGCTTAACTGATCGAGCCACCCAGGCACTGCCAAAACCCAAAATCTAAAAGGACCTGGCATGGCACGGATCCGCTCCTCTCCTCTGAAGCAGAGCCTCTCCACCCTGCTGATGAAAGGCCTTTGGCTGTTACCTGCAGGGTCTGTTTTCCTTGGGAAGGCAATGTATCCTTTTCCAAAAGGACTCCAGGAAGGGGACTGTTCTCTCCCAGTGCACCCCCGAGATCTCTACACCATGATATACACTCCAGGACCAGCTCCCTCCTCCTCAGGAGCACCCACCACAGTTCTGCTGTGGAGAAAGTCATGTACTTTCAAAACTTCAGAGTTTGAGCTCCAAAAGCTGTTTGCAAAAAAGATCTGGGACACTCAGTACTTCTCTCTCACGAGTCTGTGGTCCAGAAAGGCTTTCCTTTTATGCTAACTTGATGCCGCACTGTCTCACCTCTCTTCTCCCTTTTATCTCTCCACAGAAAGGGTTCCCTCTCCATCTGCAGCACTGCTGTTTTTCTCTCCAATTCACATCCATGCACCTCACTTCTGCCAAGCAGTCTCCCTCCAACTGTGGAGATCGTTCTGCCACTCTCAGTTAAATTTCCTGGGTGTTCCAAGTGATCTGACCTCAGTAGAGCTGTGTCTGAGGGACAAGGAAAGCCCAGGGTGTCTCTACTTCTCCACCATCTTAACTCCTTGGGCTGATAGTTTTAAAGGGCTCCCCTAAGAAGGAAGAAAGTGAAACTTCTTCTATTTTTTTTTTAAATAAGAGAGTGAACCTTCTTAGACAAATCTTGTTTTTATTCTTTCAGATCTGAATTTTGGGCAAATCTTGTAGAGATTGAAGAGGTAAGGGTAAGCTTTTAATAGTTAAACTGAGGAAGGCCCAGGAGATGACTTGAGTTGTAGTTTGGGGTGGCAAAATAGTAGACAGGTAGACAGCAGGAAAATCCAAATATAACCCAGAGGGAGAAGAGAAAATACCTTTCAGAAATCAGGGCAAAATCCCAATAGTATCACTGGGATGTGGGTTCCCCTCCCAGCTCCACCCTTGCAGTGCCAGTGAGGGACGGTGGAGCTGTGGGGTGAGAGTTTGATCCCTCTGTTCAAACACACCCAGATGCACACGTATGATGTCATAGTGATAGTTCACTGTGGGGTGAGAGTTTGATCCCTCTGTTCAAATGCACACCCAGATGCACACGCATGATGTCATAGTGATAGTTGAGACAATGACCTTAACAGTTTAAAATTCTTCAGCTTGCAGGTGGGTGATTGGGAGATAGTTTTTATGTTTTAGTCACCTGTGATGGTTTTATTTTTTTACACAAACTGTTGAGAATGTTTTTATAACTATAGATAATAGAGAAACTACTAATCATGCTAAAATCCTCCCATTTTTTGGTCCAGAGCTGGGACTGGACCTCCCATCAGTGAGGAGCCCTAAAGGCTGGAGTAAAAAAAAGCAAGTATTCCTGTAAACCTCTCATTTGTCTTCTCTCCCAATGTCTTCTTTAATTTTATTCACATCATTTTAGGGGATTATATTTGGCTTGCTTAGACTCCTGGATAGAAAATGTCCCAGCTAAGACCTAAATTTTTTTTTAAGTTTATTTGTTTTGAAAGAAGGAGAACAGGGGAGGGCCAGAGAGATAGGGAGAGGGAAAATCCCAAGCATTGATAGTGCAGATCCATTAGGGGGCTCTAACTCATGAACTGAGATTCATGACCTGAGCCAAAATCAAGAGTCAAGTGCTCAAAATGACTGAGCCATCCAGGAGCCTCTGAAGACCTCAGATTCTGACCATATCACAAGAGTTGTTTTGTTTTGTTTTATTGCTATTGCTAGGTTCCAATTGTGGGTATTCCATGAAGGAACAATCCAGATTCCTTGAGTAGTTTCCAGATCTGTAGGCCTCTTCTGTTCTCAGGAGTAGTTCTATCAGAGTAGGAAAACCTGATCTTGGATATTTAGTTTCAGTCTTCTGTGAGCAGTTATAAAGGTAATTTTCTACACCTAGCTGTAAAGTCCTCTTGGTGGATGAGAAATTAAAAGTCCTTCAGGGGGATTAAAATCTCATTTGGATTACCCTAATTCCAAGAGTTTTGGTTGTTAGAATTTTCTCAAATTTTCATGAAAAAGTATTTCATATTTCCCATGAAGATACATTCTCCTTGGCAGTGAACTTTGAACTTTGTTTTCTTATACATCCAAATTAGATTTTCTCTTAGTTTTTCTGTTACTGACTTCTAACTCAACATTAGCAGTAAGTTAGTCAAAAGGGAACAGCACAGAGATGATAGTGGAAGGCAACTTCAGCTCTATTGGGGAAGTGAGATTCCTGCTCCAGACAGAAACATTCTCACAATCTCAGCTTATTGGTCTGGAGCTTCAATTCTCTTATAATCTGTACTTTAATGGAATGGGGCGTGTGTGTGTGCGTGTGTGTGTGTGTGTGTGTGTGTGTGTGTGTAGAGAAGTGGGACTCTCTTTTAAGCCAGCCAGTTTCGATGCTGTGTATGTGTATATCATTTGTCCTAAGTAGTTCTTGTTTCAATTATAATTTGTTCTGTGAGCTCTCATTGATACAACAGTATTTTTTAAAAAGTTTTGTAAAACTAGGTAGTTTTGTATGTCAGCCTAGCACCCATAGGTGTCACCCATGCTAACTCTGCTGCTGTCCATAAATGAGGCATGTCCACACCTGGATCACCAGTGCCCTCCAGTGCCAGCAAGTGAAGGTATTTACCAGGGGTGTCTCTGTCACTTCCCTCCACCCACCTCTCCTATGCCCCATGCCCCTACCCTGCTGGAGACCATTTCTCTCCAGAACAGTGCTTTTAAATAGAAATATAATGTAAGCTGCATATGTATTTTTAAATTTTCTAATAGCTGCTTTTGAGAGGTTAATAAGAAACAGGTGAAATAATCTTTAACATTTGAATAACCCAATATTTCCAAAATAGTCCAGTCTCAACATTTAATCGATATAAAACTTATTAATGAGTTAACTGACATTCTTTTTTTAAGATTTTATTTTTAAGTAACACACAACATGGGGCTCAAACTTACAACCCCAAGATCAAGAGTTGCATACTCCACGGACTGAGCCAGCCATGTGCCCCTTAATTGGCATTCTTTTGTGTCTTCAACATCTGGAGTGTACTTTGTACCTATACCATTTCTCAATGGCCTCGCATTGTTCAAGTTCTCAGTGGCCACATGTGATGAGTGGCTACATTATTGGACAGCACAGCTCTGGAGAATGTATGTACTTTCTTGCAGTGTCCTTTATTCTCATGGACCTCCACACCCCTGGAGTCTGTGACTGTTGCTCCCTCTTTCCTCTCTTTTCATTTCTCATGTTCCTTTTCTGATCTGGAGACTCATTTCCAGTTCCTGAACATTTTGGCCTGATTTCTTCTGTCTTGCTTTCCTTTGAGGGCCACAAAGCTATAGCATATGTAGCTGTATATAATTTAGGATGTATAAGACCTCACTCCTTTTATAATTTTTTTAAACATTTATGTATTTTTGAGAGACAGAGAGAACACGAGCAGAGGAGGGGCAGAGAGAGAAGGAGACACAGAATCAGAAGCAGGTTCCAGGCTCTGAGCCGTCAGCACAGAGCCCGACGTGGGGCTCAAACCCACAAACTGTGAGATCATAACCTGAGCCGAAGTCAGATGCCCAACCTGCTGAGCCACCCAAGTGCCCCAAGACCTCACTGTTAAGTACTGCTTTGCCTTGTTGAATATTTTTGATAATCATTTTTATATCTTTTCTATCCATTTTAGGATTTCCACTAAACTGATATAAAATTTTGTGTTCTTTTATATAAAAAAGAAAAATTTATTTTAAAAAATTCTACATGAGTGGTAGTTATTTTTACCTAGGAAAGTCCATAAATACCATAGAATGGGCATATCAATGATGTTCATTCCTGTGCTGTGATGGAATGTTATCAGGTACAGGGTGTCAATCCCAATGAGGGAGGGAGGAAAGCAGGAGTTCTCAGAGCGCCAGGGTCACAGGTTTTCAGGAAGGTTTACATGGATACACTGCTTGGGCCTGTCACTCTACCTGACAGAGCACTCCTTCAGTGGTACCTTTTATCTAGACATGATGCTATAAATGCTCTTTCAGCATCTTGAAGGTTTTTATGTTTGAGGAGTTTACAGAGAAGCCCCCACACACAGGTTTCAAGTCCCTTCTGCTCCTGCTTTGCTCTTTAGTACCTCCCCCTGACCTGGTGTTAGACTAGATCTTTTTTTTTTTTTAATGTTCATTTATTTTTGAAAGAGAGAGACAGAGCATGAGTGGGGACGGGGCACAGAGTGGGGGAGACACAGACTCTGAAGCAGGCTCCAGGTTCTGAGCTGTCAGCACAGAGCTCGATGTGGGGCTCAAACACAAACCCTGAGATCATGACTTGAGCCGAAGTCGGACGCTTAACCGACCAACTGAGGCATCCAGGTGCCCCTAGTGTTAGACTAGATCTGAACGGGGTCCTTGGACCAGCAGCATCAGTGTCACTTGGAAACCTATTAGCAAAGCAGATTTTTAGGCCCCACGCAGACCACTGAATTAGAAACTCCAGGTGAGGCCCAGCAGTCTGTGTTTAACAAGCCCTCCAGGTAGATCTGTTGCGCCAACATTAGAGAAGCACTATAATTAGATGATATTTGAGTTCGTGCTAACTTAGTAACAGTCACATGTGTCTGCTCACTGCCACGCCCTTGCACAGGAATCTCTGGGAATCACTATTCCCCAGTGCCCTCTCCTGGACTTTGTAGTCCCTCTTACTTGAAGTCTGTCTTCCACAGCCTCTGCATTTCCTGGCTTTAGTTTCTAGTGAGTTCTGTGGTATGTATGTCCATGTTTAGGACATTCTAGAAACAGCCTGGGCCGGAATTGCCCTCTACTGATGCAGGCAGTAGTGTTGTTCAGAAGGGAGGCGAGAAGCTGTGTCTGTGTGCATCTCACAAAATAGACTGATGCTCTCTAACTGCTTTGTTTTTATCTCATCTCCTGTTGACTTCACAATGTGGGTCAATTTGTGTGAACCTCTCTACTATTTTATGCATCTCTACGGATGCATAAATATAAGTATTTACGTGAACATATAATGTCTGCATATGTGGATAAACTCTCCTTACATATAATTTATTTATCCATCATTACACACCTGTGGTGTCTAGCTGATTCCTATGTCTTATTTTCTGCCGCTGTACCCATCTCTACTTGAATGTATATTAAATATTTTATTATAAAAATATACAAATACTGTGTTTACTTTGTGTTTTTTCCTCTCACTGGGGAGCCTTCTCCCCTCTGGGGTTTCAGTGTGGGACCAGCAGGTCTCCGGGCCCTTTGGAAGGCCCGGGCTTCTCTCTGACCTCTGCTCTAACTGCCTTCTCTGGCCAACTCTGTTGGAACAGAAGGTGTTGCCCGCTAGCCTGTGGCTGCAGGGACAAAGCAGAGGGGTGGACGACCATCTCTTACCCTCGAACTCCAGAGTTCCCATGTGAGTATTTTACTGCTGTGTCTTTCTAAGGACAGGATTGTGCTCATTTTCCTCGTCTCCTTTTTTTGAGTTTATTTATTTATTTATTTGAGAGAGATAGAGACAGTGAAAATGGGGGAGGGACAGACAGAGAGAATCCCAAGCAGACTCCGCACTGTCAGTGCAGAGCCTGACATGGCTTGAACCCACGAAGAAGCCGTGAGATCATGATCTGAGCTGAAACCGAGCATCAGATGTTTAACTGACTGAGCCACCCAGGCCAGGCACTTTTGAAGGGCTGTTACCTGTGCTTATTATTTACCCCATTTGCCCATCATGTGCTGATGCCACGCATGCCACCCTCCCATCTGTGCATAGGATGGGAAAGGCTCTACACTTGACTCTCTTGTGGGTTTTTTGTTTTGATTTTAATAATCTGATGCCAACCCTTGAATGTACCTTCCAGGGGTATCTGTCATCTTCCACGTCTAGTATGATCTTTTGTGTATCCCCCTCTCTAAGGGCTGTCTCTGTAATGACTTAATGCACAACTGCACTTCTGCCTCCTGCATTCCCATAAGCGCCCCCACCCACCCTCATCTGATTACTTCTTCCCTTTCTCGTATTCACTTTTTCTGTTCATTTTCTGACCTAAGAGGTGATTGCTAGCTCCTTAGTTTTCTGCCTCTGCCTTAATTTCTAAGTCATAGATTACTTTCAGGCTGAAAGCCTCCCTCTATCCATTTCTACTCATCATCATTCACTGGAAATTAATTTTTAAGGATTTGACTCACTGGTATTTAGACTCACCACCACCCCCACCCCCCGCCACCGTCCAGTTATGGAGTTTTGTCCTTCCCTTTTTGTGATCAGTTGTACTTAAACATTTTGGGTTTATTCACACTAGAAATTCCTTCTATAGTGCTTTTCAGGGAGGCACTATTTTTAAGATCTCTGGATACCAAAGTAGACTTATTCTATAGTATTTCCCTCATTGTTTCTTCTAACGATTTAATAGATTGCAGGCCAATTTCTTCTTTGTCATCAGTAACATAGTATTTTGTCTGGGTTTTAATTTCAAAAAATGTTTCTTCAATTTTTTTCTTCTTAATTGATTTTCCTAGAGGGACATGACTAGTTGTTTTACCCACTGTGTTTATAATTTAAATGGAGTTTCACAGCTCTGGGCCTCAGAGTGCAAATAGGAGTATGATAGAGAGGACTCCTCAAAGCACAGAGATTAAATCTCAAAGCTCTAAGATTTATTAAGCAAACTCAGGTTCAGGGTAAAGGGGTTCTGCAACCTAATTCCAATTGTGGGTTTTCCTCCCCCACACATCCAAGCAATTCTCAGACATCAGCTGGGTGTCCTACATTTCAGCTCCATTCTAACAATGCCTTCCTGGAGACAGCATCACAGGTTAAGGGATCAGTCCTACAAGACTCCCTCCCATCCCCTCATTTAAGATGCCAATTATAAGTCCAGGTTGTCACCTGGGCTTTGACCAACTGGCTATAGATTGGAGGCTCCAACAATCCTCCCCTCAGGTTCATTTAATTTGATAGAAAGGCTCACAGAATTCAAATAAATATTTTACTTACTGGATTACCAGTTCATTATAGAAGGATATAGCTCAAGAACAGCCAGATGGAAGAGATGCATAGGGCAAGGTATGGGGAAGGTCACAGAGCTTTCATTCTCTGAGTGCACCACTCTTCCCGAATCTCTACCAACCTGGAAGCTCTCTGGACTCCGTCTTTTTAGGGTTTTATGGAGGCTATTTACACAGGCATGATTGATTAAGTCATTGGCCACTGTCGATTGTTTCAACCTCCAACCCCTTTGGGTACGAGGATATAAGTAAGTTCACAGAGTCACATCATCATCTGACCTGCTGGTTTTTTGTTTTTTTTTTTTTTTTTACTGTTTATTTATTTTGACAGAAAGAGGAGAGAGAGAGAGAGAGAGAGAGAGAGAGAGAGAGAGAGAGAGAGAGAGGGAGGGAGAGAAGGAAAGCGCTCGTGTGAGCAGGGGAGGGGCAGAGAGAGGAAGAGATAATCCCAAGCAGGGGATTTTTAACTCATGCACAGTGAGATCATGACCTGAGTGAAATCAAGAGTTGGATGTTTAACCTACTGAGTCACCCAGGTGCCCCTCACCTGACCTGCTGTTATATTATGTTTGAATTATTATAGGTAACCTATCAGCCTGGGTCTCTTTTCACTGACTGTGTACACATATGTCTACACATAGGAATCAGGATCTTACCTCCAACCACCTCCCCCCACCAACACCCCAATCCTTTCTCTCAAGCTTTCATTCCCTCCATTTCATGTGTGCTCTTCCCAGCCCGATGCCTGACTTTGGTTCGTAATGAGTTGTTAACAAGCATTCCACATTCATGGATATGATACTCTTGGTGAGGTATGCCACCAGGACTGGAATAGAGCACTGGGCCAATCCTCCTTCCTGAACACCATCCAGTGGGGAAGGTGAATACTAACATGCAAACTTTGTTTTTTCACTCCTCCAGGTAAAGAGATATTGGAAGATATTCTGGAGTAGGGGTGTGAAGATTCAAGAGTAGTTTTGGAATATGTGCACTGTGATAGGTCTTGGAGGTGTCCTATGGGTGGGGCTTTGGAAGGTTCAGTTATCAGGAAATTGTGGATATTAAGGAAATCAGGAAAGAAAGATAATACAATTCAACAATTCAGGGTAAGCTCCCAGAGGGCTCTTTCTGGCTACTTAATACCCTGAAGCCAGGCCTTCACCTCCTATCAGGCTACAAGGCAGATGCCAACGAGATTCATATAGTGTCAGACCTATTCATGCCTATCCCTACAGCTAAGACTTTGGGGACAAAATATAAGGGGCACCAGAAAAGCTCAGTCATCAAGATAAATATTTTAAGGTGGTATCTTTGAAAATCAAAATTAATGCAAAAAAACATGATGAACAAAACTGTCAAATTATGCTTCCTCTTCACCCCTCATACCCCACCTCCCAACCACAACCCCGGTAAATTTATTCTAAGTGGCACCTGTCACCTAGCTTCCAATTTAAAAAAAACAACCCACAAAACAAAAAAACCCCAGGGATTTCTGGATCAAGCTGCAGTTCCTTACCACACTACTACTTCTACCACCAGGGGGTATTTTGCTCTTGGCCTCAAGTCCCAGCCTCCCTACCCACTAAAATCCAGGGGACACAAGACCAGAGCTCGGAGTTAGCCCAGCCAATCCTGCTCTCCTAAAAAATAGCCTTGGCGTTTCCTGTCCGTACTGGCGCACACTCCTACCTCCGGGGACCAACGCCAGTTGTCGCTCTTATCCCCGAGTCCCAACAAAGTATCACTCCACTGCTTCAAGTGCTCTGCCGTGACCGGCGCCCACCTGCGCCAATCCGGACCCTGGTTTCCGCTACGGGAAGGGCCCACGGGGCAGAGCCTTGGAAGGGTGACCCCAGTTCACCCGCGCCGCTGTCAGCGCGCAGTCTGGTCACCCGCCTCCGTAACAACTTGCGGGAAGCCAGGACCACATTTCCCAACATCCTCGGGCACTTCTGCGACTCTCTTGTGGTCTGCAATATCTCACTGCCCTTCGGAGAAGAAACGTGTGCACCTTGCGGTCTGGACATCTTAACAGTGGGCTCCTAAACTTCGTTGCAAGAGACGTGCGAAAGTCAGTCACCCTGCTGTTAGCCTGCCGACTCACCCACCACCTGTCTGTCTCAAAGACTACACCGCCCAGAAGCCCGTGCGGCCACTTCCGCCGTCCCTTCCGCTCCTCCTGTTGTTGAGTTGACGTAGCAGGAGCATTTCCGGTCTGTGGGATCCGCCGCTTGCTGGTTGGAGGTGGCGTCGGCCACCCCTTTCGAGATTTTCCCACACTTCTGCACTTCGTTCCCGAGCCTCAGCCTCAGGATCGGCAACGTGCACCCCGCGTTCTGTGAGTGCCCTATAATCACTGCCTCGTCCAGTCAGCACATCCCTCTGCTTGTCCCTCTTTTACTCTTGGGGTCACAGGTTGCCTCGTATTCGGGCGCTCTTCTGTAGGCACCTCCAGGCCATTATATTTTCATTCCAGCCCGTAAGGTTAGAGACGGACCCCCCCCCCCTCTGCTGCAGGGGGACATGGGCTCCACTCCCTGGCCAGAGCTTGGGGCTGAACTTGAGGGGGTGCTCGGTCACCCTAGAGCCTTTTCCCAGGGCTCTGGATGGGAATTGGGTTGTGCTGGTGATTTCTGTGACCCTCTTAACCCGCAGTTGTGGTCAATGTGGTCAACGGAGTCGACTCCCCAACCCCCCATTGACTCCTGGGGAGGAGCTTCTCCATAGGGTCATTTCTCTTCACCTCCCCAGATCTGTCTTCTGTGACTTTGCCCTTCTCCAGGGAGAGCATTCAGGAGATCAGGAAAATGGCCACGGGGCTCCTGAAAGCCAAAAAAGAGGTGAGAATTTTCATCAAATTCTGTGTTGGCTGCCAACAGCATGGCTCTGGCCCTTTCTCTTGCACTGCAGGCCGCCTTATATTGGGCAAAGTTCACTCCTGTTCCTGGAGGCAGGGTGGCTCATCTTACATGGAGTCCCCCTTCAGCATTCCTTTCTGTTCCTTCCATACCTCAGTCATCCTCGAAGTGGTCAGTTTTGAGCAACACACGTAGAACAGTTTAAATAAAAATACAGAAACGTCCACGCATAATTGTCCAGTGATGAGGATGAAGGGCAGGTACTGCAGAGATGCTTGTGACCTGAGGCGGTCAGGGAGGGCTTCCGGAAGAAGGAGGGCTGTCAGAAGCGCCCCTGAGGGTTTGGCAAGTTGGAGAGTTGGCAGAGCAGGGAGGAGAGCGGCAAGCATGATTAGTCTGAGGCTGGGCACACTGCCCCGGCCACAGTGTGGGAAGGTTGTAGTGGCTAATGGAATGATTTAAGGTTGATTTTTATGTGGTCGTGACGATACAAACGCATGGAACACAGAGAGGAGTTTGATGGTCTGACCTGAATTTTACATTGTGAGCATTTTCAGCAATCTGGCAAAGGGGAGATTTCACCCAAAATTCTAGATTGTCTGCTTCTCTTAAAATAAACTGCACTTACTCTTGTGTCAGGGAATTCACACGGAACAGTGGTCTTCATAGTTTGGACAGGTCCTGCTGAGTTTTTTTTGTTTGTTTGTTTGTTTGTTTTTCCTGGTGAGTTTATTTGCTGCACTTTCTACAGTATCTCCCAAACTGGGGTTGAAACCATTGACCAGCTAACATTTTACCTGCTTCTCTCATGTATATAACCTACCTAGCCCCTGGAGGATTTTCATTTTGCACCTCTGAGTCTGGGTGGCTAGGTTGAGTGCTAGACGGAGGAATGTAGACTCTGCCTTTGAGTAAGCTACGTTTTGAAGGATGTTGAGAAGGAATTTGACATAAGGAAATCCATGGCATGATGTATAGGGACTTAAGGGGAAACTTTCTAACTCCTGTCCGTGGTAGCCACGATGACCTTCCCTTAATTGAATGTGATTAGCATTTATCGAGCACCAACACAGTTACCAGGCTGGTTTTCTATGATTTTTGATATGCATTAACATGGTTATTTCAGATCTGCCTTGACTATCCTTATAAAAAAACATCAGGAAAATTTAAACAGAAAATGAGACTTTGATTTATTCTTAATCCTGGTCTTCTGTGGTAGAGATTTATGATTTCCTGTATGTTACCAGAACAACTTTGAGAGTTCTGTGTTTCTCATTTGTAAAATATTTCATTCACTTGAAAGTGTTAGTACTAAGAATGCATAATAAATCTGAGGACGTTGCCTAATGTAACATTGAATCTTTTGTGTGTATTTTCTTCACCTCTCGTAATGTTAATAGGAAAGCGTTCTAATTTCTGGGAAAAGCTGGACTTTGTGTGAGCTGATTTTTCCTGCCCCTAACACTTAAAAAAAAAAAGTATTAGGAAAAATCGATTAAAGGGTACAAGCATTTGAATGGCTAAGTTGTATAAGATGAAACCTCTGGGCTTAGAGGAGTACCTGACGCATATGAAATGTTTGGTGCATAGAGGAACCACAACTTTAAATAAATTTATTTGAAAGAACCAAGTAACAAAGGAGTTTCTGTTGTTTGTGTTAGTATGTTATTTGGGGTGCAGAATTAACCACGTGTTTCAGGGGGTTTGGGTAGATCATCAGGTACTCTGATATGCATGACAACTGAATTATGAAAACCAAGTTAAACAAATGTACAGTAGGATATTAGCTATGACTGCCAAGGACCTTTGCCTGAGAGAACAAATGAGAATATGTAACAAATGAGATGGGCTGGCAGGCACAGAGTGTTACTAATACTCAGCATTTTTTGATTTCGTTAAACAAATTACCTGAATGTCTGCTGTGTGCAGAATACTGGGTGGACAACATTCAGTAATGTGGAAAGACACAACCTGCACACTTATGAGTCTTCCATTTTGTTTTGGGATTCTGTTACCATTGGGATTTTGTTTAAATGTTTTTATTTCTGAGAGAGAGAGAGAGAGAGAGAGAGACAGCGTGAGCAGGGGAGGGTCAGAGAGAGAGGGAGATACAGAATCTGAAACAGGCTCCAGGCTCTGAGCTAGCTGTCAGCACAGAGCCCGACGTGGGGCTCAAACCCACGAACCATGAGATCATGACCTGAGCCAAAGCCGGCGCTTAACCGACTGAACCACCCAGGTGCCCCTGGGATTTTGTTTAATGTCGTGCGCGCGTGCATACACACACACACACACACATACATTTTGATAGACCTTAATGATAAAATCACTATATTAAACTAGTACTAGGGTGCCTGGGTGGCTCAGTCGGTTAAGCATCCGACTTCGGCTCAGGTCATGAACTTGCGGTTCGTGGGTTTGAGACCCTTCGGGCTCTGTGTTAACAGCTAGCTTGGAGCTTGGATCCCGTTTCAGATTCTGTGTCTCCCTCTCTTTCTCTGACCCTCCCCTGCTCACGCTGTCTCTCTCTCTCTCTCTCAGAAATAAATAAAACATTTTAAAAAATTAAGAAAAAAAAGCTAGTACAGTGTATCCAGATGATTTTTTTATAGGGGGAGGGTTAGGGCTACCAACACTTATCCCACTGAAAGTGATTTATATAATAGTGCATATAATAGTGAATAGATGAACCCATCCACTATTAACCAAGTTGGGGGAACATTTTTATTATATTTTTAAATTGCAGTATAGTTAACATACAGTGTTACATTAGTTTCAGGTGTACAATATAGAGATTCAGCAATTCCGTGCATCACCCAGTGCTCATCACCAGTGCAGTCCTTAATCTCCATCACCTAGTTTACCCATCACCTAGCCACCCACCTCCCCTCTGGTAACTACCAGTCTGTTCTCAGTAGTAAAGATTCTGTTTCTTGGTTTCTCTCTCTTTCCTTTGATTGTTTTGTTTCTTAAATTCCATATGAGTGAATCATATGTTTTTTTTGTCTTTCTCTGACTGACTTATTTTGCTTAGTTTTGTACTCTCTAGTTACATCCATGTTGTTGCAGATGGCAAGATTTCATTCTTTTTTATGGCTGAATGATATTCTATTATATACTTATACCACATCTTCTTTATCCATTCATCTGTGATGGATATTTGGGCTGCTTCCATTATTTGGCTCTTGTAAAAAATGCTGCTACAAACATAGGAGTGTATGTATTCCTTTGAATTTGTGTTTTCGGGGTTTTTTTTTGGGGGGGGATAATTACCCCGTAGTGAGATTATTGGGTGGCAGGGTAGTTCTATTTTTAACTTGAGGAACCTCCGTATTGTCTTCAGCAATAGCTGCGCCAGTTTGCATTCCCACCAACAATATAGGAGGGTTCTGTCCACTCTAGGGGGAACGTTTACTTTGTTCTATTGTAAATTTTGTTTCTGTGATCAATTTTGTGCATGGAATTCTTTTTATAGATTTATATTTATTCTCACAACAAGAATATGATATGGTAAATAGAAATGATTGTTTTGAAGCTGTGGGGACTCAACACAGGTTGGAGCTTTGGAACTTTGCCTATTCAAAAACTTTTGATACAATGGATTATTTCTTCCATTTTTGAGGCCCCCCCCTTCTTCCATCATGATGTCTGCTTTATGTTGTGCAGTTTTCTTGTTTTTGTTTTTATTGTTACAGTGTGTAATTTTCCATCCCCAGAGTAGACCTGCCAGTGCAGATCTGTTTCTATTCTCATGTGAATGTTCACAATGGTGTCCGGACTTGTTTCTGCATGTTGATATAGTCCTTTGCTACCACTGCATGTTTCTATAATTCTCATTTTCCCCAAACATTATGATAACATCAGTTTTCTGTTCAGAAGCCCTCTTTCAGTGGCTCATGACAGTGTCTTAGATATTCGGGACACCCTTCATTTCAAATGTGTAGTTCTTTTCTGACATTATGTTCTGACTATTAGTTCTGAAAGCATGTTTATTGCCAACACAGTGGAGTCATCATATATACCTTTAACTTAGATTAATTAATCTTTTAGGCGCTTGGCTGAAGCAAGGGAGAAAAATAACTGTTCCGGGCATTCCGATGGATCTGTCCTCTTCTCCAAGTAATGACTTCATGCTCCAGAGTGAGAGAAAAACGAGAGAACTGAATCTCTTCTTTGCCAAATCTAAGGAGTTTCTGACAGCATTAGCATCACAGCAAGTCAGGGATGATCTTAGTTGTAAAGTATTTTTCATCTAACATGATATTCCTTTATCAGTATATCAGTGAGCCTTTGCTGCGTAACAGACCGCCCCAAAGCTTATGGACTTAAAACAAAATAATTTATTCGCACACACTTTGCTAGGTCAGCATTTTGAACTGGGCACAGAAGGGTGCTTTGCAGGCTTCACCCGGGCTTGCCCATGATGCTGTAGTCAGCTGGTGGTTTGACTGGGGCTGGAGACCATCCATGCAGGACCGTTACCCTGCTAGTTGGTTAGGGTGCTCTGGCTCTTGTTTTTTCACCATGTGTCTATATTTCCTCTTCATCGTACTTACAAACTGCTTAGTTGCTTCTTTAGCTCTTCTCTTTGTATAGGGTATCATATGTAGCTAGGAGCATCCAACAGAAGCCTTTTACGGGGTTCCCAGAGATCTCTTTAGCCAGATCTGAAAGCCAGGAAGTATTTTTTTCGGTTTTCCAAACTAGCCCAGGTGACAGTTTTGCCAGCATGTAAAATGCATTCCCTTTCTCAAGCCACCATAGTGGTTTCCTCGCCACTTTTCTAGTCTCCACTAACAGTTTGTGTACTACTTTTCCAACTTTTGCTAATAACCTCTGTGGTTCCTCTTCCCAAAGCTAATGACCCGTGTTTTCGGTATTTGTTATGGCACTTCATTTCTATCTACTGATTGGACTTCAAAGAAAATCATTTATTAGCTCACAATTCTGTGGGTCGGCCATTAGGCTTGGCACAGCCGAGTGGTTCTTCTGTTGATTTATCTGGCCTTACTCATGTGGCTGTGGTCAGCCAGCTGCTCAGCTAGAGCTGAATGGCCTTCCATGTCCACTGGTCGATAGGCTGAGGTACCTGAGTTCTTGGTTCTCTCTGTGGCCTGAAGCAGGCAAGCTCAGTTTATTTATCTGGTTTCCTCAAGGTTTACTGCAGAGAGAGAAGCAAGGCCAGCCCCGAGCCCAAATGCCTTTCAAACCTCTATTTGCATCATTTTGCTAATGTCCCACTGACTAAAGCATGTCACATGTGCAAGCCTAGAGCTAGTTCAGGAGGAAAGTGCATAAAGGGTACAAAAAGAGAGGCATGACTCCGTGGGGGGCCATCCATACAAAGCAGGATGTTATACCTTTTGGCTCTAAGCAACAGGAAACCCTGCTTAGCTATTCTAAAACATAACTGAGCCCACCTAAAACAAGGCTCAGGGGTAGGGGCACCTGGGTGGCTCAGTTGGTTAAGTGTCCGACTTTAGTTCAGGTCATGATCTCACAGTCTGTGAGTTCGAGCCCCACATCAGGCTCTGTGCTGACAGCTCAGAGCCTAGACCCTGTTTCAGAAACTGTGTCTCCCTCTCTGTCTGCCCCTCTCCCGCTCATGCTCTGTCTCACTCTGTCTCAAAAATAAATAAACTATTAAAAAATTAAAAAAAAATAGTCCAGGGGTGCCTCGATGGCTCAATTGTTTGAGCATCCAACACTTGATTTCAGCTCAGGTCATGATCCCAGGGTTGTGGGATCCAGCCTCATTGGGCTCTGCACTGAGCGTGGAGCCTGCTTAAGATTCTTTCTCTCACCCTCTCTCTCTCTGCCCCTCCCCCCTCTGCCCCTCTACCCTTCATGTGCTTGCACGCACTCTCTCTTTCTAAAAATAAAAAATATAAAGAAAGTCCAGAGTCAGGGTGCACTTTGGGGGGTTGGTTCTCACTTCATAAGCTTATCAAGGACTGGGAGTCTTTCATTCCTCCCCTCGACTCTGTTCACAGTATCAGCCTCATCCATGCTGGTTCCTCTCACAGTCATAGGATGTTTATTAATAGCAACTTTAAACCTCACAACAACCCTAAAAGTAAGTAACATTATTCCAATACCCATTTTTAGAAAACTTGAGACACAGCCATGTCAAGTTACTGATGCAAAGTCATGCGAGAAGGAGGGCTGTCATTTGAACATGGTTGTCTCTAGAGTGTGCTTGTAGCCGCTGTTTCTCAGACTTGTCTGTGAATCAGAATCACTGAGAAGGCTTGTGAAAGCAGATTGCTGGACCCACACCCTAGAATTTCTGATTCAGTGGTTCTGGGATGGGGCCTGAGAATTTTTGTTTTTACAAATAGTTTATTGTCAAGTTGGTTTCCATATAACACACAGTGCTCATCCCCACAAGTGCCCTTCTCCATGCCCATCTCCCCCCTCCTCCCCACACCCATCAGTCCTCAATTTGAGAATTGTGTTTTTAACAAGTTCCTCAGGGGTGCTGGTGCTGTGGGCTCAGGTCCCACACTTAAAGCCAGTGCACTTTGCTCTGCTGCCTCTGTTGGGTCCTCTGTGCCCACGTTTATGACCATCAGGAAAAGGATGGGCTCCCTTTCACTCCATCTGATGAATGAAGTCTTCTGCTAGGATCCAGCAGCAGCCTACTTGTGTCTTGTCGGCCTCAGATCCATTCTTCGGCTGACAAAGGGACAGATTGCTTTTATACCAGTCAGGCCTCCCCTTGACTAGGCTTTAATGCCCCACACTGCCAGATGGGTTGCTAGCCAGTGAGAGAGGTTTGGAATAGGTCATGGAGAATCATCCACTTAGTGTTTCTACATTCCCTACGTGTATGGTTCTCAGACAGAGAAACCATGAATTTTTCCAAGGCTGCAGGAATACCAGTTGTGTTAAGCTTGTTGAAGAAATGTAGGTGTAGCTCCTTTGTCAGAGACTTTTTAATTTTTTAAAATTTTTTAATGTTTTTTTTCTGTTTTTAATAGTTTATTGTCTTGTTGGTTTCCATATAACATCCAGTGCTCATCCCCACAAGTGCCCTCCTCCATGCCTATCTCCCCCCTTCCCCTCCTCTCCACCCCCATCAGTCCTCAGTTTGTTCTCAACATTCAAGAGTCTCTCATGGTTTGCCTCCCTCCCTCTCCCCGCCTATTTCCCCCCTTCTTCTCCCCCCCAGTCCTCCGTTAAGTTCCTCCTAATCCTCCTATACATGCAAACATATGGTAACTGTCCTTCTCTGCCTGTCCTTTGTCAGAGATTTTCAAGGTGTGTGTGTGTGTGTGTTATGTTCATTCTAAGAACGGGTTGTAAAGTCAAATTACCAGAAGGACTAGGCAGATATCTGAAAGATATCCTTTTCTTTCCTATATTTAATTATGAAAAGTTTCTTTTTTTTTTTTAATGTTTTATTTATTTCTGAGAGAGAGAGAGACAGCATGAGCAGGGGAGGGTCAGAGAGAGAGGGAGACACAGAATCTGAAACAGGCTCCAGGCTCTAAACTAGCTGTCAGCACAGAGCCCAATGCGGGGCTCAAACCCACGAACCGCGAGATCCTGACCTGAGCCAAGTCCAATGCTCAACAGACTGAGCCACCCAGGCGCCCTGAAGAAAAGTTTCAAACCTATAGAAACAATATAAAGACTTTAACATTGACTCACATAGCTATCCCCTAGATTCAATAGTATTTTGCTACATGTGTGTTACCACTTCTCTATCCACATGTACACTCCTCTACCATCAGTTCAAGAGTATAACTCAAATATTACTTTAAATGCACAGTACAGGATAGTATTTTATATTCTTTCGGCCTTTCAACCCGTCTGTAGTCTGTTACAAACTATCTGCTGTCTTTTCCAGCTAGCACTTTTCATTCTTTATTTCCTCCCATTCCATTTGTCTTGTCTGCCGTGCCCACCTCTGTTCTTTCTCTTTGATCCTTCAAAATCTTGCCTGCCCTTTAAGACCAAGATCATACCTTCCTCTCATAAAACCTGCCCTCATCTTTCTATCCTGAGATTCCTCTGACCCAGTGATTTTAAGCCATGACTGTACTTTGGCTCCTGTATGTATGTATGTATGTATGTATGTATGTATGTATGTATGTATGTGTGTATGTTTATTTATCCTTCTGAGAGAGAGAGCAGGGGAGGAGTAGAGACAGGATCCCAAGCAGTCTCCCTAACAGCAGTACAGAGCCTGACGCGAGACTCGAACTCATGAACCTTCAAATCATGACCTGAGCCAAAACCAAGAGTCGAACACTTAACAGACTGAGCCACCCAGGCGCCCCTACTTCAGTACCCCTATGGCACTGGGTGACTCAGTTGGCTGAGTGTCCAACTCTTGATTTCGGCTCAGTTCATAATCCCAGTCTTGGGATCAGGCCCCGCATTGGGCTCCATGCTGAGCATGGAACCTGCTTAAGATTCTCTCTCTTGGGGCACCTGGGTGGCTCAGTCAGTTAAGCATCCAACTTTGGCTCAGGTCATGATCTTGCAGTTTGTGAGTTCAAGCCCCATGTTGGGCTCTGTGCTGACAGCTTGGAGCCTGGAGCCTGCTTCGGATTCTGTGTCTCCCCTTCTCTTTGCCCCTCCCATGCTCATGCTCTGTCTCTCTCTGTCTCTCAATAATAAATTAAAATGTTTAAAATTTTTTAAAAAAAGATTCTTTCCCTCTGCTACTCTTCCCTTACACTTGGAAGGGAGGGAGGGAGGGAGGAAGAAGGGAAAAAGAAGGGAAGGAAGGAAGAACTAGGGATGAGGGCTAAGAACCATAGCTCTTACTCATCCTGTCTGTGTTTTATGAATAATCATTAGTTTGGTGGAGAGCTGGTTCTGGGATTACCAAAGGAAGGGGGACCAAGTGGGGTCCTCTCTTAAAGCCATTCTACAACCAGTGTAGAACAGTTGCCCTGGCAGGGAACTGAAAATTTAGGGGAGGGTCCCCTGAGAGGGGAGAGATACAGTGTCATCCCTCAAGGAATGATGGTGTTTTGAGAAAGGATGCAAAGTCAATTCACCAAAGGGACCAGGCAGGTAGCTAAATGAAACAGATAAGGTAGGAGTTACAGCAATCTGCCAACAACACGCCTAGGCTAATGGATCCCCAGTGTGAGTCACCTTCAGCTAACTGTGGCTCTGAAGCAATGCGAAGCCCACAGGAGTCAGATTTATGGATTTTTTTTTTAACAGGACTCATAAGTTGATATTTCATGTGAAATCATCCATTATATAAGTCATCCTTTATATATGTAAATAAAGCTTTTAATGCTTTGTATACCTCAAACTAACCCTATCTGTAGACTGCAGGTTTTACCCTCTTTTAAGTGTTTATTTATTTTAGAGAGAGAGAGCATGCACGCAAGTTCTAATGGGGGAGGGGCAGAGAGAGAGGGAGACAAAGGATCCAAAGCTGGCTTGAACTGACAGCAGAGAGCCTGATGGGAGACTCATGCCCTGAGCTGAAGTTGGGACGCTTAACCCCTGAGCCACCCAGGCACCCCTTGCCCTTTTTTAAAAGACAGAAAAACTGATGGGGTAGGAAGATTCCCAGAACTGGATCCCTAGGCTCCTTGGGGCTTGGTTTCTGCACACCTCCAAGCCAAGACACCTCACCAAAGCCTCATGCCAAGGGCCATTATATATTCCCACCTTCCAAAGTACAGTGTTCTAGGTAGCAGAAGGTCATTTGAAACTTTGTTCAGGGAATAATGATAATAAATGCACATTCAGTCATCTAAAAATATTTGACTGCTTTTGCAGGCTCTGTTCTGGGCACCAGGGCAATAGCAGTGAATAATGCCTCTGGAACTTAGAGTCTGGCACAGAGTCAGAAAATAAAAATGAGTAACATGTGCATTATCTAGAGTGAAGGGGATACATTAAAGCACGAGAGGGGAATAAGAACCTGAGTGAGAAGAAAGAATTTTCATACAAAGGCCAGGGAATTCCTCCCTGAGCAATCAGTGTGTACAGCAGACATTTGTCTTGAATCCTTACATTTACCAACTTCTCTGATCCTCAGCACAATCCTGTAGGATACGCACTGTTTTTCTTGGTTCACAGAAGAAACAGAAGTGCTGAGAAGTTAACTAATTAGTAAGGATACTCTAGTTGGGGACAATGTGATCTGAGTCCATACCCTTCCCAACCACCCACTTGCACTCTTCAGCCAGAATCAGAGCAGTGGCGGTGTGAGGGAGGGGGAGGAATGGATCCTGCTACAAATACCCACCAATACCCCCATTGGTTGGTATTCAACACCCTCCGCCACCCCTGCCGTTGAGACTCAGCTGCTTCAAGCAGGTAGAGCATAAATGCTTATATCAGGTAGTCTCTGATCTTCTTCAAACTCCGTAAGGTGATTATTTTTTATCGTTTCACTTTGTGTGTGTGATGTCTTCCTCTTCTCCCCGCCTAGATTTAAAGCTCCCAATGTGAAGGGACTTATGTTTTGCTTTTATCTGCCATAGCATGTAGCCTAAGCTGTTGACAGTAATAGGTGCACAAACGGTGCTAGCTGGATAGAGATTGGAGAATAACGGTCTTTTATTTATTTATTTTGAGAGAGAGAGAGCGAGCACATAAGCAGGGGAGGAACAGAGAGGGAGGGAGAGAGAGAGAATCCCAAGCAGGCTCCACACTGTTAGCGCAGAGCTCAGTGCAGGGCTTGAACTCACAAACCGTGAGATGCTTAACCGACTGAACCACCCAGGTGTTCCCTAGAACACCTTGGCACTTAGTCCCCTTGGCACTAAGATCATATAGGGGAAGGAAAAAAAATCATTTTTCCTCTACCTATTTTAAGTTCATTGCCTGGGGCCCTGTAAATCAGACTGACAAAAAGACAGATTAACAAGAGAAAAACAGAAGTGTATTAACACATACATCATATGTACACATAGGAGTACTCAGTGGTGAGTAACTCAAAGGTGTGGTTAGAACTTGGGCTCATATAGCATCTTAAGAAAAGAACAATAACTTTTTAGAGATGTGACAAGACAGAGGAAAAGGATTTTGAGTTTTCAAGGTGGCACCTTACCTCCCAAGGAGGTAAATACAGGGGGAACTGATGGAAGGTAAGGCCTAGTTAGTAAGGTTGTATAAGTTCCTCTGGTGCCATCTCCTGGCTGATAAGTTGCTTCCAGTGATTAATTTCTATTCTTCCTGGTAGAGAGGGGAGGATACCCTCACAGATTTATGTTCCGCTTTTAGACAGATAGGAGGAGTGCAGAGAGCTTTTCTTGTATCTGCTTCTGCTCAGTTTCCTGCAGCTCAAAATAATACTTATGTCAGGGGCGCCTGGGTGGCTCAGTTGATTAAAGTGTCCAACTTTAGCTCAAGTCATGATCTCACAGTTTGTGGATTCGAGCCCTGCGTTGGTCTCTGTGCTGACAGCTCAGAGCCAGGAGCCTGCTTCGGATTCTGTCTCCTTCTCTCTCTGTCCCTCTACTATTCGCTCATGCACGCTCTCTCTCTCAAGAATAAATATTAATAAATAAAAATAATAATACTTCTGTGAAAATGGCATAAGTTGTAGTGGCATATTCTGTTACCCTTCATTTACAAAGTAGGGTTTAGAAATCTCTACCTCCCACAGGGAAGCCTTTTCACTCCTCATCCTAAGCTGTGAGCAAGGAGAACTCCCAGATGAGCTACAGTGTGTTTTGTGTTAAAGGCATTCGTGGCATTCAGGGATGTGGCTGTGGACTTCACCCGGGAGGAATGGAGTTTGCTGAGCCCTGCCCAGAGGACCCTGCACAGGGAAGTGATGCTGGAGACTTATAACCACCTGGTGTCACTAGGTAAGGATGGCTTCCCTTAGCACTTAAAGTCTGTTCCACAGAGTATTTTCTATACACCGTGAGGAAAGGCTGCCATGAAGCAGCTTCGTCCTAGGGTTGAGCTTAAAAACAATAATTTACATTTTCCCTCAGGGTAAGTCTGGATTTAATAAAATTGGAAACAGGTAGATTTACTCATGTTGCATATAACACTGTATTTCCAGGCCTTTCTCAAGCCTGGGGCTCTCTTTTGACTTTATCTTGTTTGAAACCTAAGAGATTTCATTCACTGAGTATTAATATGTTAATTTTCTGATTGGAGTCACCTTTACTTACTGAACTCTTCTTCTGTAGAGGGTTCACTGTTTTTTTTTTAATGTTTTTTTAAATGTTTGTTTATTTTTGAGAGAGATAGTGGGGGAGGGGCAGAGAGAGAAGGGGAGAGACAGAATCTCAAGCAGGCTGTCAGCTCAAAGCCCAATGTGGGGCTTGAACTCACAAACCTTGAGATCATGAGCCGAGCCAAAGTTTGGCACTCAACCAGTTGAGCCACCCAGGCACCTTGAGAGTTTTTTACTATTTTAGGTCCTTCATACCGTCCTTTGGGTTTCCCTACCAATTTTGGCTCTGAGTTCTGGAATGGCCCCTTGAGCCCATAACCAAGAATCTCCTTGTTTTTTTCCCCCTATGAACAGAAATTCCATTTTCCAAACCAAAACTTATTTCTCAGCTGGAACAAGGAGAAGAGCCCTGGACTGAGGAGAAACAATATCCGCTGGGCCTCTGTGGAGGTGAGTATGACACAGGGAAGATGGGACCATCCGCAGCTTGACAGGGAAGGAGGAAGCATCTCTCAGGTACAGGAAAGAAGCTCTTCTCAGGTCTCCTGGGTCATTGGTAAGTCTGCCTGGCATGAGCTCCCTTCCAGAACATTATTTTCAGTTGAAGGTAGGACTTTCTTGGCTTCCTTGTCTCTTTTCTCTACCAGGAAGCCTCCCTTCCTCTTACTTGGCTTGCCTTCTTCGTCATGTTCAGTCTTTCCTCATTCATGGGCTTCTTTGTCTCTTGATCTTAAAAACTGTGGGGCGCCTGGGTGGCTTAGTTGGTTAAGCGTCCGACTTTCGCTTAGGTCATGATCTTGCGGTTCGTGGGTTCGAGCCCCGCGTTGGGCTCTGTGCTGACTGCCAGCTCAGAGCCTGGAGCCTGTTTCAGAGTCTGTATCTCCCTCTCTCTCTGACCCTCCCCTGCTCACGCTGTCTCTCTCTCTCTCCTAGAAATAAAAAACAAAACAAAAAAAAAAACTGCACCTACCCCGTGGACATGAAGTCTGCTACCCTTCAGATATTTTCCAGTTTCTTTTAGGCGAAACGTAATTGATTATCTCTACCTTTCCAATTCCCATAGTTAAAAAAATGCATTTCTCAGTATTGAAGATTACAGCAAGCTATGAATAATAAAAAAATAAGTTCTCATGAGCCAGCATCCCAGCTTAAAAAATAAAACATTACCTAAACAATTGAAGTTCCTATTTCCCTTCCCCAGATTCTACCTTATACCCTCCCACACTCCTGCCCAAAGGTAGTGTTTTTTCAAAGTTTGGGATTTATAATTCTCATACATGGCTTTTTATTTTGCTTCATATATATGAATCCCTCAACCACCTATAGTTGTTTGGCATATTTTTAAACTTTACATTAATGTCATCATAATATGTATATCCTGTAGTTTGCTCTCTTCACTGACACTGGGCTTATAAGATTCATGCATGTTGGTATATGTTGTTCTGGTTCATTTGTTTTTACTACTATATCATGTTTATTATATTCTGTGCATAATTAAAATATAATTCGCTTATCCATTTATTTTTTTGGTTTTGCCAATTTTGGCTATTAAAGAATGCAGCTATAAATACTCTCATGCAGGTGTCCTTGGGCATAGTAGCACTTGTTTCTCTAAGATACGTGCCCAGGAGTAGAGTAGCTGAGTCACAGAGTGTGCACTCCTTCATCTGGCCTAGGCAATGCCAACTGGCTCTCAACAATTGTTTCATTAGTCTGTGAGGTTGCTTTTAGTTTTTGACCATCCTTTGGGTATAAAATGGCTTCTCGCACTAGTTTTAATATGATTACCATGGAGTTTGAGCATCTTTTCAAATGTTCATAGGTTGATTAGCATTGATGTTTCCTTTTCTGTGAATTGCCTGTTCAAATCTTTTGCCTGCTTTTCTTTTTCTTGCCCATTTGTAGAAGTATTTAAATAAATCCTGAAAGTGAATCCTTTGTCTGTTAAATGTATTATGTCCGTCTTCTTCCAGTCTATGGGCTGCCTACTGCTTTTTCAAAAGCTGTTAGGAGCACCTGGGTGGCTCAGTCACTTGAGCATCCGACTTCAGCTCAGGTCATGATCTCACAGTCTGTGAGTTCCAGCCCTGCATCAGGTTCTGTGCCTCCAGCTCAGAGCCTGGAGCCTGCTTTGCTTCTCTGTCTCCCCCTCTCTCTCTGCCCCTCTCCCGCTTATACTCTGTTGTCTGTCAAAAATAAATAAACATTGGGGCGCCTGGGTGGCTCAGTGGTTAAGTGTCTGACTTCGGCTCAGGTCATGATCTCATGGTCCGTGGTTTTAAGCCTCCACCCCCGTCGGGCTCTGTGCTGACAGCTCAGAGCCTGGAGCCTGTTTCTGATTCTGTCTCCCTCTCTCTGCTCCTCCCCTGCTTGTGCTCTGTCTCTCAAAAATCAGTAAACATTTTTGAAAAATAAACATTAAAAAATTAAAAGGGCGCCTGGGTGGCTCAGTCGGTTGGGTGTCCGACTTCGGCTCAGGTCATGATCTCGCGGTTCGAGAGTTCAAGCCCCCCGTCAGGCTCTGCTGACAGCTAGCTCAGAGCCCGGAGCCTGTTTCAGATTCTGTGTCTCCCTTTCTCTCTGACTCTCCCCTGTTGATGCTGCCTCTCTCTCTCTCTCAGAAATAAATAAAACGTTAAAAAAATTTTTTTTAATTAAAAAAATTAAAAGCTGTTAAATTTTGAAATAATTTAAGTAAGTTTTAATATGTACAAATAGTATAGAAAGTTCCCATCCATTCTCTCAACTTTCTCTAATTTCACAACCCAAGAAGTTGACATTGGTACAGTACTGTTAAATAAACTACAGACTTTAATCAGATTCATATTTTGTCAGTTTTTACAGGAACTTTTTTTTTAAGTTTATTTATTTATTTTTAGAGGGTGTGTGCAGGGGAGGGGCAGAGAGAGACGGGGAGACAGAGAATCACAAGCAGGCTCTGTACTTTCACTGTCAGCCTAGAGCCTGACGTGAGGTCGTGACCTGAGCCAAAATCAAGACTCAGATGTTTAACTAACTCAGCCACCCAGGCACCTCTAATTTCCTACAGCTTTATAGTAAGTCTTAGTGTCTGGTAGGTTAAGTCGTTCCGTCTTATTCTTCACGTGTCTTTGTAGCTTTACCCATTGAGCTTTTACAATCAACTTGTCAGATTTCATAAAGTATTCTGTCAGGATTTTGTCATAGTTGCACTGAATTTATATATTTGTTAATATACGTGTATTAATATATGAATTGGAAAGAATTGACATCTTTACAATATTAAATCTTTCTCTTAGTGTGTTGTATTTCTTCACTTATTTACTAATACATCTTTATTACTACCTTTTGCTAGGTTTTATAACCTGTAAATTTACCTTTCTAAATTTATACATAGGCTTTTTTTTTTTCTAATTTTTTTAATGTTTTATTTATTTCTGAGAGAGAGAGCGAGCAGGGGAGGGTCAGAGAGAGAGGGAGACACAGAATCTGAATCAGGCTCCAGGCTCTGAACTGTCAACACAGAGCCTGACATGGGGCTCAAACCCACGAACCTCGAGATCATGACCTGAGCCACCCAGGCACCCCTAGGCTTATTTTATTTGAGAATTATATTTTTACAAACTAAATTTTTATAATTTTTTTTGTTAAAATGTGTGACTAAAATTCATTTCATCATAATGATCACATACCCAGTGGCCTTGTGAGTAGTTTAATTAAATTCAATAATTTTTCCTATGTATATACAGTCTTTGGAGTTTCATATGTATACAACTATTTTACCTGTTTATTTTGCCTTTTTTTCTTTGGCATTGTTGATCATGTCTATTACATGTTTTATGTCTGAACTTCTAGTAAATATTTCCTTTCTCTTCTTACTTTGGGCTTATTTTACTATTCTTTTTCTAAGTTTTTGAGATGGATGCTTAACATTATTACGTTTCAGCCTTCCCTCTTTAGTAATACTGGGATTCAAGACTATAGATGTCCTTGTATTCCTAACACATATTTGCAGCTTCTGTTCCACCTCTGAATCCTGACGTCTGGCACCTTGAGCCCATAAGGCTTTGGTATTTCATCATTGTTTCTCCACTGCTGTGGTGGTGTGTGTTGGGAGTGCTCTTTAGCAAGAAACTCACAAACGAAATTCTTACCCTTCCCTTTCCATGCTCTTTTAGTGTAAACTCTTTCCTCCCACCAGCTTCTGGTCACTTTTGAGTGTTTTCCAGTGACTTTAAGTAACTATTTATTGTATTTTATCCAGTTTTATCATTGTTTTCTCTAGGGGATTCTTGTGACCAATTCAGTCTGCTGTCATTTTCAGAAGTAGGCTTCATTTTATATGTTTTAGACTTGACATTTGGAAGTTACTTCAAAATTACAGAAACTTTGCAAAAATAAAAATACTACAGGGGCACCTGGGTGGCTCAGTTGATTAAGCATCCAACTCTTGATTTCAGATCCGGTCATGATGTCACGATTCGTGAGACTGAGCCCCACATTGGGCTCGAGGACAGTGCAGAGCCTGCTTGGGATTCTTTGTCTCTTTCTCTCTCTGCTGCTCTTTCTCTCTCTCAAAATTAAATAAAAATTTGAAAAATAAAATTAAATTAATACAAAGAACACCCTATATCCTCTACATACACACATGTGTAAATACATATGGCATATATGTTATTAAGAAATAGCATCATAAAATCACCTGTTAATATTTTACATTTGCTGTTATCTAATATCTACTTCTCATATTATAACTTTGCCAGTAGATGCAGTAATATCTTTTTTACTCTCCAGAACATGATCCAGTCCAGGTTTAGGTAGTGCATCTACATGTCATGTGTATTTAATTTCCCTTAATATAGGTTGTTTCAGTAACCTTCCTTGTCTTTTGGACACTGACATTTTAGAAATATACAGTCTTACAGTTCCTGGTTTTTTAAAAACTTCATTGAGATATTACCATAAAATGTACTTCTTGTAAATGTAAAGTTGCATTATTTTTGGTAAATGTTTATTGTTGTATGATTATTACTTCCATTTAACTGTAGAATGTTCCATCATTGCAAAGAGTTCCCTTCTGCCCATTTATGTCTATCCCTCCTCCTGTCTGAGCTCAAGGGAGCCATTGATATGCTGTCTATAGATTTGCTATTTCTGGACATTTTCTATACATGATATCATAAAATATATAATTTTTTGTATGTGGCATAATGTTTTTGAGGTTCATCTGGGTTGTGGCATGTATCAGTAATCCATTCCTTTTTATTGCCATATAACATTCCATTGTGCAGCAGTTTTGTTTACCCATTCACAGATTGATGGATATGTGGGTTGTGTCTACTTTTGGCTATTGTGAATAGTGCTGCTAAGAACAATCAAGTACCAGTGTCAATGTGGGCATACATTTTCATTTTGGGATAGGTAAGTAGGTGTAAACTCCCTGGATTGTATATGTTCATATTTAACTTTTTTAAGAAGCTGCAAGTTGTTTTCCAAAGTACATTTCTGTTAGCATTTCTATTTTACATTTCCATTTTCTATTTTTACATTTTTCTGTTAGCAGAATGTTGAGTTTCACTTTCTCTGCATTCTTGTCAGCACTTGGAATTGTCTCTAGTCGTGATTATAGACATTCTACTGGGTGTGTAGTGGTATTTCACTGTGGTTCTAATTTGCATTTCCCTAGTGACTGATGATGTTGAATTTTTCTTGTGCTTAGTAACCATTTACATTATCTTTGTTAGTGAAATAGCTATCATTTCTTTTGCCCAGTTTTAAATTGGGTTTTGTCTTCTTTTTCAGTTGTGATAGTTTTTCATATTTTCTAGACACAGTTCTATATTGGATCTATGGTGTTCACATACTTTGAACTCTATAAAATCAAATTTCAGAAGACAAGCCTGTGGTTTGACTTTTCACTCTCTTAATGGTGTCTTTTCAAGCGTAAGTTTTTACACTTTAGTTATGTCCCATTTAACAAATTTTTAAATGGATTGTGCTTTTGGTGGCGTAACTGGAAACTTTTTTGCCTTTTGGCGTGTTCAGTTTGTTCATATTTAATCCAATGATTGATATGGTTTAAGTCTGCCCTTTAGCTATTTTTTTTATATGTTTCATGGTTTTTTATTCCTTTCTATTCCTTTTGGCACATATATGTACTTTTCGTAGTTATTTTCTTAGTGTAGCTCTACAAATTAAAATATGCATCTACTTTATCACAATCTAGTTAATACTTAGTTCCAGTAAAATAGATACATTATAAAGCCCACAATAAGGTGTTACAGTTCTTGCTTTTTATGATAATCTTACGCATTTTGGAGAATTTAAGAGAATAAAACAAGAAAAATATACAGACATAGTCTTATATTCATTTACATATTTACCACTTTTGGTGGTCCTCGTTTGTTCCTGTGGATTTGAGTTAGTGTGTCACTTCTTTTCAGCCCAAAGGACTTCTTTAGTATTTTTTGTAAGGCACGTTTGCTAGCAATAGATACTTTCTGAGTACTTGTTAATCTGTGAATACCTTTATATCAATTTCTTTTTTTTTCTTTCTTTAAAATTTTTACTTTATTTTTTTTAATGTTTTATTTATTTCTAGGAGAGAGAGAGAGACAGTGTGAGCAGGGGAGGGTCAGAGAGAGAGGGAGTCACAGACCGAAACAAGCTCCAGGCTCTGAGCTGGCAGCACAGAGCCCGACGCAGGGCTTGAACCCACGAACCGTGAGATCATGACCTAAGCGAAAGTCGGACGCTTAACCGACTAAGCCACCCAGGCGCCCCATATTTTTACTTTATTTTTAAGAGAGAGCACACACGAGTTGGGGTGGGGGTGTGCAGAGAGAGAGGGAGACACAGAATCTAAAGCAGGCTCCAGGCTCCGAGCTGTTAGCACAGAGCCCAGTGCAGGACTCAAAGTCATGAACTGTGAGATTATGACCTGAGCTGAAGTCGGACACTGAACCGACTGAGCCACCCAGGCGCTCCTGTCAGTTTCATTTTTGAAGGATAGTTTTGTGAGAGTAGAATTCTTGGCTAGCCTTTTTTTTTTTTTTTAAGTGTATTTATTTATTTCGAGAGAGTATGTGCACATACATACATGTGCAGGGGCAGAGAGAGAGGAAAAGAGAATCCCAAGCAGGCCCTGCACTGTTAGCTCAGAGCCCATTGCAGGCTTGATATATCTCTCTGGGGTTCTCTTTATGTTTTTCTTGGGCTTTGTTGAGCTTTTTGGATTTGCAGATTAATGTTTTTCATCAAATTTCAGACTTTTTAGTTACTCTTTCTTTGGACATTTTTTTCCTGCCCTTTTCTCTCTGTTTTCTCCTTCATATGTCCCCATTATGCATAGATTGGTTTGTTTGATGGTGTCCCACAGGTTTCTGGGGCTCTTTGCTTTTTTTTGATCTTTCTTTCACCTGTTCTTCTTATGGATTTATCTTTAACGTCATTGGTTCTGTTACCAACTCAAATATGCTGTTGGATCTCTCTAGTAATTTTATAATTTCAGTTATTTGACTTTTTAATATCAGAATTTCCTTTTATTCCTTTTTAATAGTTTTTATTCTTGGTTGAGATTTTCTATTTCTTAATTTGCCATACTTTCCTTTAAGTTTTTACACATTATTTCCTTTAGTTCTAAACATATTCATAATACCGGCTTTGAAGGCTATTATTTTCCTCGTACATCAACATCCAGGCCACCCAGCAACAGTTTCAATTGGCTGCGTTGATTCCTCTGCATGGGTCACACTGTTCTGTTTCTTTGAAAACTGGATATTTTAGATACTATATTGTAGCCCTTCTGGTATCTCAAGATGTTTCCTGCCTAGATGTTGTTGCTGTTTGTGGTTTAGAAACATTTCTAACCTTAATACAGGGAATATGCTTTCTCTGTGAAGATGATGTTTCTGGGTGATTTATTATTTTATTCTTGTATTTATTTTTAATCCTGGCTTCCTGCTTTCAACCTTGTGTCTGCAGAGCTTGGTGAACTGCAACAATTAGCAATAGGTTGTATTCCAAGACTTTGAGCCAGTAAGGCTTCCTGCCTCTGCCAATGAATGTGCGTGTGGGTTGGGGAGTTCAAAGTTCAGATAGCTTTCAAGCCTTTTCTGGCCTTTTACTTTCCACTGGTCCTTCTCATTTTTTCCTCTGTACTTGGTTGTAGCCTCTCTGTCAGGCAGGGTTATGTGCATAGCATGGGCCCCCATCAATCTTCCCTGCTTTTGCAAACAGCCTTTCAGTCAGCCAGGATTGTGTGAAGAGCTTATCAAGCCTCTCCCTGGCTCTCTCACTTTCAGGTTTCCCTTGCTACATTTCTGGATGGTCTACCAGTCTTCTTTGTTGTTGTTCCCAACCAAGACTGAACCTCAGATAGCAGTCACCAGTGGCCTTCCGTGTTCATTTACCACCTAGATCATATTTATGGACAGTTCCACTGGGCGTTGGTTTCTCACCTTCCATTCAAATCAAGTGACTGCCCCTCTGGTGGCCGCAGCACTGATCATTCTATGGCCTGTCCTAGTATAACAAACACACCTACTGAGCTGGCGGGTTGGAAGAGTGAGAGCAGCTCCAGGCAATAATGCTACAGATTCCCACTTTTCTTATCTGGAGTTCAGGATTTTTCTTGAATAAACAATTCTCAAGTTATTGTAGGTTTTTTTTATTGATTTCTGGAACTAAACTTTGTAGTCTGTCAGGTGTTGTGAAAATAAATTTTTGGTATGGGTTTTCCACATTGCCATAGGACAAGGGTCAAAAAATGATTTCTGTTAAGGGGCTACAGTAGTAAATATTTTAAGCTTTCCAAGTCACATGCCCTATTGGTTGGTTGGTTGGCTTGCTTTTCTTTCTTTCCTTTCCCCTTTCCAGCCCCCGCTTCCCTCTCTTTCTCTTCCCCCTCCTCTTCTCTTCTTTCTTTCTTCCTTCCTTTTGTCCTTCCTTCCTTCCTTCCTCCTTCCCTCCCTCTTTCTCTCTCTTTTCTTTCCTTCCTTCCTTTCCTTGGAAAGGTAAAATCCATTTTTAGCTGGTGGGTCATACAAAAACAGGTTGCAGGCTGAATTTGGCCTACTAGACAAGTTTGCTAACTCCTGTGATTAAAAATGTAACGTTTGAAGTAAAATGAAAAATAGCCATTTTTAATGGATGCAAGGATGTCTAAGTGGGAGACAGGCTGTGATATAAACATATTACGAATGACCAATGGGCAAAGCAAAACGGCCCAGGCATCCCTACTTATGGCAATTCTGACTAAACATATTCTTTCTTCACCAGGATCAAAGCTAGAAATTCAACCTTGTCCCCCATGCCCGCTGGCACTCTCTAGTCAGCAAGGCCTCAGCCAACATGTGTGGTTCAGTCATCTTCCTCAGCTCTTCTCAAGTGTCTGTGCAGGAAATCATCTCCATCCAGGGAAACACTATCCAGAAGATCAGAAACAGCAGCAGAAACAACTCTTTGATCAAGCCTGCTTCAGTGACAGAGCAGAAATTCAAGAGACAGAAGACTCAGGTCACTTGTTCAGGAGAGTAAGCAGAAGCAGCCCTTGGGAGGTGTTGTCCAGCCCACTGCAAGAACAGCCAGTCAGGTCCAGGGAAGACAACATGGTGCTGAATGTAGGGCCCAGCCTAGACCAGAGGACAGACCTTGAGGAATCAGACAAAGGATCGCATGGTGTAGAAGTCTCAAGATTTGGGGCAGTCAGATATGGGGAGTTTGGGCTGAGGGAGTCAAACCTGCTTAGCCTCCAGAAGACGCACAAAGGGGAGACACCTTACATGTACACTGAGTGGGGACCGAGCTTTAGCAACATGTCAACCATCATCAAAAACCAGAGGACACACTGTGGGGAAAAACCTTATGTGTGCAAGGAGTGTGGACGAGGCTTCACCTGGAAGTCAAACCTCATCACACACCAGAGGACACACTCAGGGGAGAAGCCTTTTGTGTGCAAAGAGTGTGGACGAGGCTTCACCTGGAAGTCAAACCTCATCACACACCAGAGGACACACTCAGGGGAGAAGCCTTATGTGTGTGAGGAGTGTGGGCGAGGCTTTACTTGGAAGTCAAACCTCTTTACACATCAAAGGACACATTCAGGTGTCAAGCCTTATATGTGCAAGGAATGTGGACAGAGTTTTAGCCTGAAGTCAAACCTTATCACACACCAGAGGGCACACTCTGGGGAGAAGCCTTATGTTTGCAGGGAATGTGGGCGTGGCTTCCGCCAGCATTCACATCTCATCAGACATAAGAGGACACATTCAGGAGAGAAGCCTTATGTGTGTAGAGAGTGTGAGCAATGCTTTACCCAGAAGTCACACCTCATTAGACACTTACGGACACACACAGGAGAGAAGCCTTACGCATGCACAGAATGTGGGCGCCGTTTCAGCTGGAAATCAAACCTCAAGACACACCAGAGGACGCACTCTGGTGTTAAACCTTATATGTGCCTGGAGTGTGGGCAGTGCTTCAGCCTGAAGTCAAACCTCAACAAACACCAGAGGTCACACACGGGGGAGAAGCCGTTTGTGTGCAGAGAATGTGGGCGAGGCTTTACCCGGAAGTCAACCCTTATCACACACCAAAGGACACACTCAGGGGAAAAGCCATTTGTATGCAGGGAGTGCGGACGGGGCTTCAATGATAAGTCAACCCTCATGTCACACCAGAGAACACATTCAGGGGAAAAGCCTTTCATGTGCAGGGAGTGTGGTAGAAGGTTTAGCCAGAAGCCAAACCTGTTTAGGCACAGGAGGGCACACTCGAGTCGTATGCCCTTTGTGTGCAAGGAGTGTGGGCAGGGCTTTTGTGATAAGTTGACTCTCACCACACACCAGAAGGCACACTCCAGGGGGAAGCCTCATGTGTGCAGGGAGTGTGGGCAAGGCTTTAGCCGGCAGTCACACCTCATTAGACATCAGAGGATACATTCAGGAGAGAAGCCTTACATTTGTAGGAAGTGTGGGCGAAGCTTTAGTCGAAAATCAAACCTCATCAGACATCAGAGGACACACTCAGGATAGAAACCTAGTGTGTACAGTGAGTGTAGTGAAATCTTTAGTCAAGAGTCCTACTTCACAAGATGCCAGAAGTCACACCTAGGGCTGTGGTTTTAGTAAGAAGTCAGCACTGCCAGACACCAAAGTGGAGACAGCTACTTATGTGTGACAGGAGTGGTCACAAGCCCAATGGGAAGAGTCAACATCTCCATTCTGCCTGAAGGAGAACTACTGGCTCATTTTCAGGAGCTCTGGCTTCCTCTAGTGGGGATGCTGGCTTATGGAAGATCAATCAGGTTACTTGATGGAGGTAGCACTTAGAAGTAGATTGAAATTAAGGAATGGAGACTATTCTAATGTCATTTCCCAAGAATATTTAAATACTCCTTAGACAGTAGCCTGGATTTTAGAGAAACAGCAATACTAGAGCTTGCCTCTTAAAGTCTGTCCAACATTCTGAGAATAAGGGACTTGACAGAGACCATGGCTGATTTAATCTTGCTTTCCCAGAGCAGGACCCAGCAGCATTCAGCTTCAGGGAGAATTTGGGAAATGAGAATTTGTGGAGACAGAGGTAGTGCATGGGTAGAAGGTTTTATTATGCAGAAGGGCTGATAAGTGAGAAAGATTGTGACCCTCCTAGCTCTAGGTTTTGGGAGGAGGTGTCCATATTTGCTTTTGCTTGCTTCCAGGGACTCTCTGGTTTCCAGGTCGAATCCACACTGAAGATACTCAGATACTAAGACTAGAAATGTATTATATGCTTTTATGAAGAAAACTGGTAGTAATTTTTTGAATTTGACTTTCACACCAAAAGTTAGAATATTGAAAAACAACTATCTGTTGAACTTGACAGCTTTCCAATACTTAAGTCTTTTGTGACGAGATTGCTGATGGGTATTAATGAATGTGATTTTGTAATACCGTATAATGAACATTTGGAAGATCTGCCTAACTCATTGAACTGGTATTTTCCAAATGATTAGTGTGTGATTCTACAAAATCATCCATGGTGATATTAAAGTATAAGATAGACAAATGGATTTCAGTTTAAAAGATAAAGGCTAGGGGTGCCTGGCTGACTAAGTCAGTAGAGTATATGGCTCTTGATCTTGGAGTCGTGAGTTCAAGCCCCACTCTTGGGGATAGAGTTTACTTTAAAAAAGAAAAGAAAAACCAAAAACATAAAAATTAAAATTAATACCAATCTTAGGGAAAAAAAAAAGAGATAAAGGCCAGATTCCATATTACATATTCCATATTACAGTAACCTTTAAAAACCTTTAAAAAGTTATCACTTGTTGATTTTTGGCATAGTGTCAAAGAATAATGAAAAGTCATTATTGAAAAGTCATTAAAATACATCTCCCATTTTTTAACTCTGTACATGTGAGGTCAGATTATTTATCTAAGCAAATTAAATGCAAGAGCACATATAAAACGCCAGCTATATTAAGAGCAAAGAGATTTTCAAATATACTAGATAATGAATGCTACTCTTCTCACTGATCTATTTATTTTTTTATTTTTTTGGTGGAAAATATTCAAGCCCAAGTGAAAGTGAAGTACTTTGCTTTTCATTTTAAGTGTATTTCTAGGTGTTTAAGGTCTTAAGGTACCTGACTGGCTTAGTCGGTGGAGCATGTTACTCTTGATCTCAGGGTTGTGAGTTCGAACCCCACACTGGGAGTAGAGATTACTTAAAAATAAAAAGTCTTAAAAAAAAAAAGTTTGGGATTGCCTGGCTGGCTCAGTTGGTGGAGAATGCAACTTTTGATCTCACAGTCGTGAGTTCAAGCCCCGTGTTGGGTGTGGAGCTTAACAACAAAACATTTAGATGTTTATGGTCAATATCTCACAGCAAAAAACACTTCACACAAGCTTAAACACCAGAAAAAAAAAAGTTTCACATTATGATACCTAACATACTCTTAATATCTATACCTAGTATAATTTAAACAAGTCACGGGGCTCCTGACTGGCTCAGTTGATGGAGCATGAGACTTCATCTCTGTGTCACAATTTTGGCTCCATGGTGGGTGTAGAGATTACTTAAAAAAAATGAACGTAAAAAAAATTAAACTAGGCATAGAAGAAAATTACCAAATAACACAATGCAAAGGAAATGCTTGTTAACACCCACTGGCAGATCTAAACCTACAATTGAAGTATGCTGCTCTATCTAGACAAAACACAAATCTTGGGGAATATTCAGTGCTAGAACTAAATTATATAATTACTTAATCTCCTCTGTGCCTGTCACTATGTTTCTTCCTGAATATTCTTGCCAATTATTTTTCTATTTTTTATTTTAAAAATCTTTTTTCTTTTCAATGTGTCTTTATATTTTGTTAATTTTTGTTAATATTTCCTAATCTCTTGAAGCTAATTTTTATTTATTGCTTTTTGAGGCTTATTTGACATACTTTAGTGAGGTTTTTACCTTTTTCCTTTTTATTTTTCTTCTGAAAGTCAAATTATAATTTTTATCTTTATTTTCTTTTAGCCAAGAATTACTATTTCTACAAATGGCTAGATGGATATATACTTTTTTACAATCTCCTAGTATTTAGTTTTTTATTTTGTAGCATTATAGTCAATATATTTAGTAATTTCTTCCATTTTATTTTTTATTTATTTTTTTTAAATTTTTTAATGTTTTATTTATTTCTAGGAGAGAGAGAGAGACAGCGTGAGCAGGGGAGGGTCAGAGAGAGAGGGAGTCACAAACTGAAACAGGCTCCAGGCTCCGAGCTGGCAGTCAGCACAGGGCCCGACGTGGGGCTCGAACCCACGAACCGCGAGATCATGACCTAAGCGAAAGTCGGACACTTAACCGACTAAGCCACCCAGGCGCCCCTCTTCCATTTTATTTTATTTAAAAAATTTGTTAATGTATTTATTTAAATTCGAGTTCATTAACATACAGTGTAGTATTGCTTTCAGGATTAGAAACCAGCGATGCATCACTTACATATGACACCCAGTGCTCATACCAACAAGTGCCCTCCCTAATGCCCCTCACCCATCGAGCCCATCCCCAACCCACCTCCCCTCCACCAACCTCAGTTTGTTCCTTGTATTTAAAAGTCTCTTATGGTTTGCCTCCCTCTCTGTTTTTATCTTATTTTTCCTTCCCTTTTGTGTTTATCTGTTTTGTTTCTTAAATTCCACATACGAGTGAAATCATATGCTATTTGTTTTTCTCTGACTAGTTTTGCTTAGCATAATACACTCTAGTTCTATCCACATTGTTGCAAATGGTAAGATTTCATTATTTTTGATTGCCAAGTAGTGTTCCAGTGTGTGTGTGTGTGTGTGTGTGTGTGTGTGTGTGTGTGTATACACACATATACAAATACATATACATCTTTATCCATTCATCTGTTGATGGATTTGGGCTTGCTCCAGAATTTGGCTATTGTTGATAGTGCTGCTGTCATGCTGTACATGTGCCCCTTCGAATTAGTGGTTTTGATTCCTTTGGATAAATACCCAGTAGTGCAATTGCTGGGTCATAGAGTAGTTCTCTTTTTAATTTTTTGAGGAATCTCCATACTGTTTTCTAGACTGGTCTTGCAGTTTAACTCATAAAGTTTAGTTTCGAATCTATTCAAGCTCTGTGAATTGTTATGTATATCTTTTTTTTTAAGTTTATTTTGAGAAAAAGCATGTGCAAATGGGGGAGGGTCAGAGAGGCAAAGTGAGAGAGAGAATCCCAAACAGGCTCCACACTGTCAGTGCAGAGCCCAATGTGGGGCTTGAACCATGAGATCATGATCTGAGCTGAAGTCAAAGAGTCAGATGCCTAACCGACTGAGCCACCAAGGCACCCCGGTTTTCATGAGTATCTTAAAAAGCAAGTATTTAATGTGCATATGTATATTTTAACAATATTATACCAAAATTTACACAAAAGATTATAAATATTGATGTTTTTCTATATACCTTATTCTGTTGTTTTGTATTAATGATGTATTTATTTCTATGTTAACACGTGAAATTAGATTTGTAATGTAAATGTAGATAAAAGTAATATTAACAAACACCATTGTACTCCTCCCAGCAGAAGAAGTAAGCCTTAATTATTTTTAAAAACTTAGCACTTCCATTTCTGTAAGTGATAGAGTAAATACATTTATGATCATGTTAAAAAACATTTCTCCATGTATTGCCATCACATTTTGCTTAATACATTTCAAAGCTATTTTATTTAGATCTATAGAAGTTAATAAAATTTCTTCTTGATGGATTTTCTTTTTTAAAACTATTGAGCATCCCAAGGTCCCATTCAGTACTTCTAAATAGTCTTTTCTCAATACTGTTTGCATTTGCCTTTTTTGGTAGTATTTGCTTTACTCTCTTTTTCATTATCATCTTGATATTCTTGTTTTGTGAATAGAGCATCCTCTTCAAGTACTGGAAGCCACAGTCAGAACAATTAGGTAAGAAAGATAAATACATACAAAGCATCTAAATTAGAAAGAAATAAGTGAAACCATCTCTCTTTACAGACATCATTCTATATATAGAAAATCCAAGTGAACTCACAAACTGCTAAAGCTAATGAACAAACAGCAAAGTTACAGAGTACAAGACCAAGAAACAAAAATCAGAGAAAATAGAGAATTCTGGTTTCTTGAGGGAATCCTGGCTGATGAGTTGCCTCTGAGTAGTGAATTGGGTGACCATAGGAAATGAATAAAAAGGGTACTATATACCCTTCTTATAACTTTTAACTCAAAGTTTCTTAGATTTGGCCAATGGGAGCCCCTTCAAGCTGACCTCCTGTGTCTTTCTCACATGTCCCTATCATTCATTAAGCGTCTCTGTAATTTCTGGCAGATAGTAAAGGCTCATTTTGTACTTTCTCAGCCCCGGCCCTGGAATTCACCATTTCTCTAAGAAACTATAGTTGCTTTCAGTGGAGAATGCTACTTAGGAACCAAGACGTAGGTGATAGGTGTGCTCATTGCTCTTAGAACATCTCTGCTGACATTTGTGTGTGTGTATGTGTGTGTGTGTACACATATATGTCTACAGCTGAAGAAAAAATCAGTTCATATGGATACTACTTCAATTTCAATCCAACATCACAATGTTCATCCTAACTTTCCTTTCCACATCTGTAACTCCCTTTTCTTTCTTTTTAAATAATTTTTTAACATTTGTTTATTTATTTTTTTTACAAATAGTTTATTGTCAAATTAGTTTCCACATAACACCCAGTGCTCATCCCCACGAGTGCCCTCCTCCATGCCCATCCCCCCTCCCCCCTACATCCATCAGTTCTCAGTTTTTGTCAGCATTCAAGAGTCTCTCATGGTTTGCCTCTCTCCCTTTCCCCCACCATTTCCCCCCTTCTTCTCCCCCTTGTTCCTCAGTTAAGTTCCTCCTAACCCTCCTATACGTGCAAACATATGATATTTGTCCTTCTCTGCCTGACTTACTTCGCTCAGCATAACACCCTCAAGGTCCATCCATGTTGCTACACATGGCCAGATTTCATTTTTTCTCCTTGCCATGCAGTATTCCATGGTGTAGATAAACCACATCTTCTTGATCCATTCGTCCATTGATGGACACTTAGGCTCTTTCCATGTTTTGGCTATTGTTGAGAGTGCTGCTATGAACATTGGGGTACATGTGCTCCTATGCCTCAGCATTTCTATATCCCTTGGGTAAATTCCTAGCAGTGCTATTGTTGGGCCATAGGGGAGTTCTATTGTTAATTTTTTGAGGAACCTCCACACTGTTTTCCAGAGGGGCTGTACCAGTTTACATTCCCACCAACAGTGTATTTTTGAGAGAGAGAGCATGAGCAGGGGAAAGGCAGAGAGGGGGAGACACAATCCGAAGCAGGCTCCAGGGTCCAAGCTGTCAACACAGAACCTGATACGGAGGTCAAACCCACGAACCATGAAGTCGGATGCTTAAACAGACTGAGCCACCCAGGTGCCCCTGTAACTCCCTTTTCTTACAGTGAGAAACCTGGTTCCCATTATCCGTAACATATTTACTTATTCGCTCATTCTTGGAATATAAAGTAGTTTCAGAATTCCTAATGCATACAATTGTGATAAGCATGCCTATTCATTGGAGTTCATTATTTTTGTAGATCTTTTTGTCTTTGGCCTGAGGACAAATGACTTACTGCATTTGAATTACTTGGGTTAGTTCCTTTCTCCCCCTTTAATTGTGGTTATGTTATTAATTTGATTTCTGTTTGTATTTAATTTGGGGGTTCCCTTCATCTTTGCTGTTGTGAACACATTTACAGTGTCTCCCATGATTCTCCTAATAACCACGCTGTTGAGTAATCCCCTCCCCTTGAGTGCGGGTGGGACTATGAGCAACTTCTAACCAACAGAATATGGAAAAGGTTATGGGATTTCACTCTTGTTTTTATGTTAAATTGTATGGCAAAGGTGAAGGGATTTTGCAAGTGTAATCAGTTGACTGTAATGGAAAGGGAAATTATACTGGGTGGGTCTGACCTAATCTGGTAAACACTTTAAGAGGGCCTCAGTCAGGCACATGGGTGTCTCCAACTTTGGCTCAGGTCATGATCTCATGGTACATGAATTCAAGCCCCAGTTCACTGACAGTGCAGAGCCTGCTTAGGATTCTCCCCCTCTTTCTGCCCCTCTCCCACTCTTAAAAAAATTTTTTTTTAGTGTTTGTTTATCTTTGAGAGAGAGAGAGAGAAAAGATAAACAGAGAGAGAGAGAGAGAGAGAGGGAGATGCAGAATCAGAACCAGGCTCCAGGCTCTGAGCTGTCAGCACAAAGACCACTGTGGGGGCTTGAACTAACGAGCTGTGAGATCATGACCTGAGTTGAAGTCGGATGCTCAACCGACTGAGCCACCCAGGCACCCCTCTCTCTCTCAATAAATAAATAAAAACTTAAAAAAAAAAAAAGAACCCTGAGTCAGACTCTGTGCTGTCATGACAGCATGGAGCCTGCTTGGAATTCTCTCTCTCCTCTCTGTCCCTTTCCCCACTCTCTCTCTCTCTCAATAAATAAACATTTAAAATATTTTTAAAAAGTCAGAGACTCTTGAGACGCAAAGATTTTACTGTTTGCTTTGAAGAAACAGGCTGCCATAAATTATTTTTCCTTTCTATTTTTTTTTTTAGTATTTTTTATTTATTTCTAGGAGAGAGAGAGAGAGACAGCGTGAGCAGGGGAGGGTCAGAGAGAG